>NW_027282633.1:0-92500 GCF_046629955.1 Centroberyx affinis
TACATTTTAGACGGCTACTACTGTATACAAATATCTCAGCAAAACCTTAAAATATCATAAGTCAAAAAATTAAACCAATCCAATAGGAGATAAAAGAAAGAATACTATAAAATCCTATAAGGTCACTATAAACTCACTACTGAGTACCACAATCACACTATAAATCCATATATAGGAATAAAACAGCAATGTTAGGCTATAGTGATTTCTCCTTATAGGGACTATAATGATATTGGTCAAATGAGGTTCTTGACAGTTCCATTGAGATTCATGGCAAAGATTCTCAGTTTTGGGACTTTCAGCCTGGTGAGACATGAAGGTGTAGATGAGGAAACGGGTGGAGGACTGTGGTTCAGACAGACCGGGCTCCTGCTTCCCCAGCCAGCATCTGCTAATCTCCCACAGTTTAACTGACAAAATGTTATCGCGGTCCGGACTAAGACATTTGTTGACACTACATTAACAAGACCTTCACCCCGCAAAACGGTTGGGATTATCTCCTCTGTCTGTTTAACCACCATAATACCGATATGGGAGGCCGAGTGCAGCAATGTGAGCAGTAATCTGTTCTAAAGAATACAGTTGCATAGGTTGAATAGATATCATTCCCTATACAAAAATCGCTATAATATTCATATGAAATCACTATAGGGACTCAATGTTGACCTTATCATACTTTATGTTTTTTTTTTAATCTCCTAAGGTATCACTATAGGAATTTATAGCGTGTCTATGGTGCTCAATAGAGTTTCTAGTGACCTTAAAGGTATTTATATCTCCTATGGTAGGCCTATTACTGTAATACTCCTGTTATATCACTATAGGGATTTACAGCGTGTCTATGGTACTCATCAGTGAGCTTATAGTAACCTTATCGATATTTTTACCACCTAGCTAGTATCACTATAATATTCCTACTATCACTATAGGGACTTACAGCGTGCCTGGAGTGCTTAATAGTGAGTTTATAGTGTTTTTTTTTTTTATCGTACTTTAAGGTATATTTTAACTCCTATGGATTCATTATAGGTTAATATTCCTATAACAGCCTACTGCTATAGGGACTTTTTTCTGTGATATTTGTAAAGTATCCTTCTGTAATTTGCTATAGGGAAATATAGCTCTTTTTCGTATAGGGGATCAATATCTTCCTTGGAGAATCCTCCATATGGATGATGGACAGTTATCTTATCAATTTCCCCCCATTTAGTGGCTTCAAACGGCGCAACAAGATAGTGAGAATAAGAGCAAACAAACTTCAAAGCCTTGCAGCAAGACATCAAACAGATGGAAACTACCAAACGGACATAGCCTACATGTACGACAGGCTGAGGTGTTTTTCTTTTTTTCATGAAGACTTCCAATATGTATTTAATACAAACGTTTTTATGTGAGGAGAAATATCCTGATATCCTCTCACCTGCGAGAATGGTGAGCATGAAAACCAACAGGAGCGTATTTTTCTCCTGGATGTGGCTTCTTCTTAATTCTCAATTTGTAAACAGTGACATAACCGACTGGGATCATTTCTTCTCGATTTCAATGTCTTTTGAATATATGACAACAGCCTGGCTCTAAAATATCCACATCCAAGCACAGCTGTTACCATCTGAGCCCCTTGACTCGTACGGATCCATCTCCATCCATACGGACTACAGGCAGAGGAAGGGGAAAACAGAGGCTTACCGTGATTCTCTTCATCCATATTGACAGCGCTGACAAGGCAGAGCAACACAAGGTGTGTTCAGCTGAAATCTCACGGCAAAAAATGTGTTTTGTTGACTGGTTACACACAGGATACCAACAAAAAAACAAAAAAACCTAAATGTCTATTGACAGACTGACGAAGCCGGTGGTTGACAGATGGGTGAAGTGAACCAGCAGACACATGAACAAGAAGAAACCGCAGTGTGGCTCTGAATTAGAGGGAAATCCTTAATTGTGGACGGGTATTTTATATGGGTGTCTGGGTCCGATGTGTGAGAGAGACGGGCTCATTCCTCCCTCTCAGCTCCATCCAAGTCGGATCCTCAGCTGGACGAGTCTGCGTTCACATTCGCTACACCGCAACCAGGGGCTACGTCATCACGCCCCGCCCCTGCCAATCCCCCCCCCCCCCCCACCCCTTATCCTCCCGCACACACACACACACACAGACACACAAACAGCAAAAGCCACTGCAAGGCTCCAATGTTGTTTTTGTTGCAAGAATAAGCGGAGAAACTAACTGAAATAAAATCGTTTGACTCCTTACTGCTTTCTGCAGAATTGCACAAGGGATGTTACTGAGTTATATACTGACTCATCGCTTGTGGGTGTTTCACTGGGTGTTTTTCTGGGGTCAAGCATCTGAGCAAATTCTCAGTTTGCTTAACATTATTTGTTTATGTACACTTATTTTGCATTTGATCATTTTTCTCCATTTCGTTTTCTTAATCTTTTCTTCTTGAAATGATGTTACTCTAGTGCGTAAACAAAAAAGTTATGTTGAATGGGACGTCTTTAGGCAAGAAGGACTGTGATTGGTTCTCGTTCTGTGCATCATGCAGAACCTTTTCACAATAACATTGTGTGATGTGTTGGTTGGTTAGCCTACTCTCTTCCCACCTACAATTAAAAAAAAAAAAACGGACAAAAAAAATATTTTCTTGTATTCTTATTTCAACATGTCATTATTCTACTTTCTGGAAAACAGCAAATCTTTAGTGGTGACATCATTGTGTACCAGGAGGCAACATCAAAAGTCAAACCAATAAAACCATCACAGAGTTTTGAACAGTCCCGCCCCTCCGCCCCTCCGCCCCTCCCATCAAATAAAACTTCCTTTCTCTCCCTAACTGATCTCCCATTAGTTTACACTTTTGAATGATCCCCAACATCCTGTTTCAACAGGATGCCTGGAAGCCTACATCACAAGCTAGATGCTCTCAAAATGTGGTTTCCACATTTACTCAAGTACTGTACTTAAGTACAATTTTGAGATACTTGTACTTTACTTGAGTATTTCCATTTGATGCTACTTTATACTTCCACTCCACTACATTTCAGAGGGAAATATTGTGCTTTCTACTCCACTACATTTATTTGACAGCTTTAGTTACTTTTCAGATGGAGATTTGACACAATGGATAATATAACAAGCTTTTAAAATACAACACATTGTTAAAGATTAAACCAGTGGTTTCCAACCTTTTTGGCTTTTGATGTCTTACAAAAAGCAGTGTGTAGTCGGGGTCTATGAGTTGTTAACAGCTCCACCAAATAGTGTTTTTTTCCCTCTAAACCTCACATGGTTTCATTTCAATAAATGTTCAAATGATCCAATATTTCAGCAAAAATCAAAGATTAGAGAAAAAGTCCAAAAACTGAAAACAGATTTGTGTATCAGAACTTTGTTTTTTCTTCTTTCCTCTCCCATTAATCATCTCACGACCCCTCAGATTTATCTGGTGACCCTTTGGAGGGGCCGACCCCTGGGTTGGGAACCACTGGACTAAACTAGCTAACTGTATATACTGTAAAGTAGTTCAAACTAACTCCACCTCCAGCAGCTACAACAGTAACATGCTGCTTACACACTGATGCTTCACTATTAATAATCTAATAATCTAATGATGTCATATATAATAAAATATCAGTCAGAGGGACCAAACCACTACTTTTACTTTAATACTTTAACTACATTTTGCTGCTAATACTTATGTACTTTTACTTAAGTAGGATTTTTCATGCAGGACTTTTACTTGTAATGGAGTATTTTTACATTGCTGTATTGGTACTTTTACTTAAGTAAAGGATCAGAGTACTTCTTCCGCCACTGGCGGTTTCATTGGAACTTTAGGTATTTCCAAGTAGGCTATGAATAGTTTTACTTACTGTATCTTACATTTTAAGCTTAACATTGTATTGTTGTGAGTGTGGATTTCCATTTTCAAACCAGCAAAGGTTATGTTGCTATAGCAAAGATAAATCTGCACTCCTTATGGTTGTTTACATCACAGCTGGGCCTTATCTGAGAAGCTCCTACATATGAATCTTGCCCCAGGACAGTGAGGAGGCACACCCTGCATCCTCCGTTGCTGATGCAAGCATGGTGACATCTTCCAAGGCGTTGGACCAGATGAATCCTGCGTGGTTCCTTCCTGCCTGTCCCTGCCCAGCTGTGAGCTCACAGCACTGAACCTCACTGACTCAGAGGGTTTTCCAGGTCGGATCCAGTCCAGCTGTGTGATCCAGCTATAGGGGGATATATGGAGGGAGGAGCCAGCACACGGTCCAGTGTTCAGGAAGGGAGTTCTGTTTAAACCTATTGTAGAGCGCTGCAGGGGGCGATAGAAGAAAGTTACAGTAAAGGAAGTGATATGATGCACCCCCCAGTCCGCTCACTAATATGAAAGCGGATCTGCCAATTTACATTTACATTTGAAGAGTTTAATTCCAAACTGCTGTACTGTATATCCATGCCGAAAAAAAATGTTTAAAATGTCACCTGAAATGCTTTTATTCAATATTTCATGAATATGGGTGATTTCTTTCTCAAAAGTGTTGCTATTTTGTAAGAGTCTGGGTTCGGGTTAGGATTATTCCATTGTAAGTTGCACTTTTTTTTTAAGAGAAGGTGTTAATTTTTAATGAAATGGTGGAGATCTCATTTTGGATTGAAACTCTACATTTGCATATGTTTTAACCTGAGGACTCACAGCTAGATGGCAAAAAAAGAGTGTTGTTGGATTGGATGGATCAGTTTTTACTCTCATAGTCTACTCATGCTTTCTGTGGTTTATCGGGAAACATTCACAGGCTCTACACATTTGCTGTAATCATCTGAACAGACTCTGTGTGTTAAAGGTATCCTGAACTGCAGTTTGTAAGATTTTCACTGAATTTAACCTACCATCTTCTCAGTAGGTCTAAAGTGAAAGGGTGAACTTCTAATGTATTCATTTAGTCTGCTGTTCTCTCTGTATTCAGCTCAATATGTTTTTTTCTGGGTTGTAAAAAAGCTCCTCCCCTATAGCTGGACCCCTCTCATCCCTTATAAACTTACATAGAATACACACTCTGAGAAATGGTCGAACATCCACTTCAGTGTATATTTTGCAGTCTGTACTCAATTAGTCTGACTGTTGCTGAGCGTTAGGTGGGATACCTTGGATTTTCCCTCTGTTCATGGAAAGCTTGAACTGTTATGCAACAATTATGGGAAACTGACTGCTGCTCCCGCCCTTCGCTTCACTTCCATGTTTAAATTACAGTTCAATTGCTCTGAAAGTCGACCTGCTGGCAGTACAGCCAAGCATGACATAACTGTATAAGAGGAACTGGATGAACATAACTATTGTTTCATACACTGGGAATGACCTCACTGTTACTGGAACAAGCTTATAAAACACACAAGCACTAACCCATTTACAAGTGTTCCCTACCTGCAGCTATTTGGTCATGATTTTCATGCCCTTCGAAAAAAGAAAACAATACCCATACTGACAACTCCATAAATCTAGTATTGAGTCTTAGGAATATTGCTTTATTAAATTAGGTGGGGGAAAAAATCTTGATTGGGTGAGATAATTTCTCTTGTTGTCAATGCTGTTCATAACTGACAATATCTTGAAATAAGATAAATCACACCATATGTTTCAAGATAATACAACTTTCTTTTTCTTGAGAAAATTCTTGAAACAAGATGATTTGTAATAGAAAAAAGTGAAATTACCTCATACCACTGGCAGATATTTGACTTATTTTGAGAAAGACAAGATTTTAAGACTCAATAAATGTTTATATGACTTGGGATTTTTTGCAGTTTACATACAACCCCCCTAACTAATTCTGTAACAGTAATCTAAAAACATGAAAAAGGGACAAGTATTTTTTAAATATTGTATATACATGTTGGGAAAACACAAGGCATTTATTACTATAAAACACAGTAATGACACTGAGATCTGTATTGTAGCTAATCATAATTCAACCAGTGGGGGAAGAAGCATCCAAATATTTGACCTAAAGGTAAAAATTAGCCTGAAAAAACAGCGCTGTGTTAACAGTAGAATGCCTCCATTCAAAGGTCTTGGATATTATTATTAGTCAAAGGTGTTTCTGTTTCTACCTTCTATTATTAGTATTAGTATTAGATATTAAATGGTCTCAGATATCATAACAAAACATGCTCAACATACTGTCATTTGCTCTTATTTCAGATTAAACAATGTGTTACATGTTCAATTCATTAACCTTAGATTAAGATTGAGTTTACAGGGTTGGTGGTCCAGTTATATTTACCCTGATAACTACCTTTATAAGTTGATTAACTCAATGTCAAAAAGAGCATCAGTCTTATGAGCTGATCACATGTTTTGGATGCAAACCCTCTCATAGAAAGGGCGTAAAAAGGTACTTTGCATTTTCCCTGAAAGGCGGTGTACTATTATTTACAATGGAAATACTCAAGTGAAGAACCACCACCTCAAAAGTCTATTTCTGTAAAGTACTTGTGTAAAAGTTCCTCACATACTTTCCACCCCAAACACAACGACATCATACCGTCTTACCATATATCATCTCCTTCCTAGAATAGAAAATTAATGGCCTCAGTTGTTTTTTGTTTTTTTCTCCCCTCAAAGGCTCCAGGCGTAAACAAATACAGGCTCCGCAGCTCATTTCAGCGTTGATAGTTACAACTAATTTGCGGCATGTTCCCATAAAGTCTTCCTCAAGCGGCCCCAGAGCCGCGCCTGTGGCCAGCAACCAAAACACTGTGGATCCCTTATATTTCTACACAGAGGGCCTTGAGGGGAATGTTGATTGGACGTATGAAATCTTCATCAGGGAAGTTCTGTCTCTCTCTGTCTGTCTCCCTCTCATTTTTTCTACCCACAGCTGTCTCATCTCCGTCAAACCAAACACACACACACACACACACACACACAGCTCCTCTTACACACACACCCCCACACACACACACACACACACACACACACACACAGACACACAGACAGAGATCATGGGGGTTTTGTGTCAGGAACGTGGGGGCCTTCAGTTTGGGGAATGATTTCCTGTGTTGAGAGCAGATGTCCGGCCCGGTCCAGGAAGAGGCTCCATTTCCATGTTTCACTCCCAGTGAAAACCAGCAGGGTGGAGTCCAGGAACAGCCGTCTCCGTCACACAATTCATGCATTTCCCTTTAATCAATACAGACGCAACACATGGGGTTGAATTCATTTGCTGTTCACATGGTGTCCAGTGTGTTTACAGGAATATTTGGACCCAGAAGTCCAAAGGAGTCTCAGAAGTCTAGTCCAAAACACTACATGGATATCTGATTTATTTTTTAACAATTTTGCTAACTAAAATTCATGAGCCAATATCTCAAAACCACAGATCATTCTAACCATAAAAACCTACAGATTCAAAAGTAATCCATAATGTGACTATGCTAGCAAATATTTTGTGAGATTAGATATAATTTTGTTCAAATGACGGACATCTCATTTTGAAGTGAATCTCCTCATATATAAGAATTCACTTTACTTGGCTTGACTATTTTCCTATTTTTTTTACCCATACACTCTGTATGACACTGTATGTCTTGACTATGAAAATGATTAGAGTCCCTTTTTTATCAAAGAACATATCACAACTCAACCTCACTCTTATTTTACATCATCTTTACCCTGAACTTGCCTTTAAAATAAGATGCAGGGTCTAAAATCTAGTTATACAGTATATCTCTCTTTATTGCCCATTTACAAGCCAGGGGAAAACATTTGCATGGATGCTTTCCATATTTCACTGGAAGCGGGTTTCCCACAAGGCAGCATATGTCAGGCAGATTAAGGCATCGCAGCGCGGGGCGAGGGAGCGGTGATGAACGGGCCGAGCTAACTCGACCCTCGCTGAGCGGTCACGGACAATCATGCTCATCTGCCGCTGTCCGATGGGAGCTGCAGGGAGGGTGAACCCATCCGCACTCTGCAGGCACTGTAGGCCTCGACAGATGAATCAGCCTGCCGATAGTGGCTTTTTAATAAAAATCAGATATCAGTGAGTCAGTGTCATGCCCTGCTATTATGGAGGTGAGGATTTGATTTTGCTCAACCAGGTTCAGGGGATTAGCCTTCAAGGAATCCATCCCAAAACACTGTTAAAAAACAGCTATTGGTGATGTATCTTGCATTTCTGGTTTGATGGTGTATTTTTCTTAAAACTAAAAGCAGAAAATGTTTCAGTGATCTAAAACATCAGCGGTAAACGTCAGGTTTTGTTGTCAGTCCCTCAGAATCAAAGAGCGAGGGCTTCTTTTTAGAGCCGCCATTTTGCACCAAGAGATGTTCAACAGTCATATGGGGAGAAATCCATCGTAGAAGAGGAAGAGAGACCAATTTCTCCACCCACAGGAGCAGGAGAGAGACCAATTTCTCCACCCACAGCAGCAGGAGAGAGAGACCAGAATGCAATGCAGCCATAAAACAAATGTTCTGAGTAAGGGGACGCAACTCTATCACACTATCGCTCTCTCCACCTGCACTTAATAACCCACAGCTGAATGGAACAAGTTCAGGCTCGTTCTCTGGAGGTTGTCGAAAGGCATTCTGGGAAATGTAGGCAATCACTAACTGAAGTAAAAGTAGACGAGGCAGGTTGAGGGAAAGTGGGTTCACCAAAAAAAAGTAAATTACAACAATTCATCATAAAATAACTGCTGGAACGTATTGAACATCAAAAATGTATGATATGTAAGATTATCTGAGGGTGGAATTTTCCTGCAAGGAGCTGCAAACCCATCTAAAATAATTTCATTAGTGGCTTTCAATGGAGAGTTTTAGTGTCCCATGATGGTCTATAAATGCTTTATAAGAGGCTTCATCACCTTCTAAAGAATAAAATTCAAGGGGGAAAGACTGACTCCTTGTTTTTGGCATGAAAATGGTCAAATTTGAAGAAAGAATATCAGCACAAAAATTCAACTATCTGCAGTTTCAGCCTAAAAATATCAGCATCGGCCTTCACAACCTCATATCAGTCAAACCCTAGACTCACACTCATACACACACATACACTGCCAGCCAAACACACACCCAAAGACCCTCACACACACACACACACACACACATGTAAGTGTCTCGCATCGCTGCAGATGAGATTTCTCACAGGATTAACACACTGTAGCCTGTCAGTGTCGCAGTCACGCCTTATATCTGTCCTCCATGTCGGCTCATCCAAATTTCATGGCCTGAAGTTTCATCACGCTCCTCGAGGAAACGACCCCGCGTGGAACCGGTTTCATCCAGTGTGTGTCTTGGCTGCGGCCGCACGGCGTCCACCGTATACACAAGTGAGAGAATAACCCGTTTTGTGACCCATGCTGCTATAATGAGGTACGTGTTGACAGGAGCCAACTGGCCGAGTTTCAGTCATCTGTGTGAAAGATTCTGCTCCATCAAGGTTTGATTTAAATACACTCATGTCTACTCAACCCTGCAGTTTGTCTCTCATTCACTTGTTTGCCATGCAGTAAAATTGAGATATTGATTCCTTAGCTGAAAGATCTTCAAGTTAAAACACGGTGATAACTGTAAAACGATGTGATGCATTTCTGTAGAATATGTTAAGAAATGGGTTGAGTCAGCAACATTGGGAACTTATCATAATCACAGAGAAAAATCTGACATGAGTAATGATTGATTGAGTACAAGAAATCTTGGATTCCTCTCAAAATCTCTCTCAAAAATAATGTTTAATAAATATTCACATCTGGGCTTAAGAAAATAGATGGTCGGTGTTGGAGCCTGGTGAGTTCCCAAGAAATTCCTGAACCCCATGCAGGAAAACCATCAGGAACCGATAGAAGCAGCAGTCCCACACACATTCCTGCTAATGCAAACACACACACACACACACACACACACACACACACACACACACACACGCACACACACACACACACACACACGCACACACACACACATACAAGTGAATGTGACACACTTCCTTTCTCACAGAGGGTGGGAGACTGAAGCAGGCGATTCTGGGGAATAACGGAAGAGAGAATGAGGATGAGAGAGAGAGAGAGAGAGAGAAAGAGAGACAGAGACAGAGAGAGAGGGAGAGAGAGGGAGAGAGACAGAGAGAGAGAGATGGAGTGAGAGGGAGACAGAGAGAGAGAGGGAGAGAGAGACAGAGAGAGAGAGAGAGAGAGATAGAGAAAGACAGAGAGAGAGAGAGAGAGGAGAGAGAGACAGAGAGAGAGGGAGAGAGAGACAGAGACAAAGAGACAGAGGGAGAGAGTGAGAGAGACAGAGAGAGAGAGAGAGAGAGAGAGAGAAGAGAGAGAAAGAGAGAGAAAGACAGAGACAGAGAGAAAGAGAGAGAAGGAGAGAGAGACAGAGGGAGAGAGGGAGAGAGAGAGACAGAGGGACAGAGGGAGAGACAGAGTGAGAGAGAGAGAGAGACAGAGACAGAGAGAGAGAGAGAGAGAGAGAGAGAGACAGAGGGAGAGACAGAGAGAAAGAGAGTCAGAGAGACAAAGGAAACATGTGGCACATCTTTCCGGCCAGGAGTGACTGTGATGTGATTTGCTGTTTTTCTGACCGAAGCCTCCCATCCCATCCCATCCCATCCCATCCCATCCCATCCCATCCCATCCCATCCCATCCCGCTCCCCACAGCAGCAGCAGCAGCATGTGACCGTGACTCACCTCACAGCTCTGCTCTCGCTGATCAAACCTGATTGCAAAAAAATGACTCATGGGCTGATTGTTAGAGAATGCTACATTTATCATAACATACTGTCATCAGAGAAAAATAGCCCAGATGGGACCGGACACCACAAATCACACAGAAGTCCCCCTCATCTGATGACTAACGACAGAAGCTTGTGTGTACCGAGCTGTACGTCGACTTCTTCAAAAAGTGGGGGTTATTTTTAAAATAGCTTCTGGGTAATAAACACCCTGAAGTATAGCCTATACATCGCTCTATACGACACACACACAAGTCTAATAAGTCAAAAGAGGTTTGAGAAAACGAGTGGAAGGATCTGGAGGCAGTTTCCGGGCCTGTGAAGAAGAAAAAAAACAGAGGAATTAATTTCTAGCGCTAAGGCATTTTCAGGTTGGGATTTGTTGTGCTGCGGTGCTTCAAGTGTTGACACAGCTGTAAATGCAGTGCTGGAATAGAGAGCTTTTGTGTGCATGTGTGTGTTTGTATGTGTGTGTGTGTGTGTGTGTGTGTACGTGCTATTCTCTGTGTGTTTACTTGCATGGGCACTGCAAAAAAAAAACATCCATCTCAGTAACAAGTCATTTAGTCTCATATTCAGCCTTCAAATCTGATTTTTCTTAAACCAAGATAAAGATTCTGCCAACGAGGTGAAATAACTCCGCCTGCTTCCAATGCAGTTTGACTTGTTTCAGGAATTTTCAAGAAATGAGAGTCAGTATCTTGAAACAAGTCAGAAAAAGGCAGATCGCTGCACTGCTATCAAGAAAATGACACTTCATTCTACAAAATTCTTGAAACGAGTTGATTTGCATTGGAAAAGAGTGAAATTATCTAACTGCATCGGAAGATTTTCTCACTTATTTTAAGAAAATTACGATTTCAGGACTCAATAATAGACTAAATGATTTGTTAAGATGGAGATTTTTTTGCAGTGTAACTTTCAGCTTAGAGGGCGGATTTGATAGAAAGGCCTTCATGGGTGGCTACTATTCTTTGATGCAGCTGTGAAATCAACCCACACTCATATTATCAGATTAAAAAAAATCCACATTTACAACACCTTGCTCTTACAGGCTTCTGCAGAAGTTCTCAGGAAATCCATCAGATGTGGCGGCCCGTCTCAGCTGCCGGATGAATCACAGCACAGTTATCTACAGTATCATATTACTGCAGCACAGGGCCTTGTATTGATCATGTGGGAAGTGGAGATAACGGCACAGAATAAGGCAACGCCTCGGCTGGGTTCAGCTCTGTGTGTTCATAATCACATAACACAGGGAAGGTAAAGGGAGGAAAAACACAAATTCGGTTCTTCTTATTGGTTCCATAATTCAGCCGTCTAATTCTCATTTCACTTTGTTAAAATGTTGACTTTTTCCCACATTATACAACGCCACACATGGTCTACCAGTGCTGCCATTACGGAGCACATGCAGGCATTTACATGTTGATTGCCTGCAGACTGTCAATCTGACTGCTATGCAAATGGAAGTGCCGTGATGGGGGTCATTAAATCTTGGTGATTATTCAGAGGGAATAATGGGGGAACATAATGATCCGGTGAAATGACAATCCGAGTTTGGAAGGAAAAAATACGTAAGGACTGAGGGAGGCAGGGAAGGAGAAGGAGGACAGAGAGAGAGAGAGAGAGAGAGCAGAAAAATAGCTCTTTCCGACAAAGTTCATATATTAAACAGCCTATCTAATCTCATCTCTTTAATATCTTCTCTTGCTTGGTTAAACCTCTTTTTTCCTCATACCAATTCTTCTTCCAAAGCCAACTACTTCCAAAAGTACAGAAATCCTGTGTTACTCCATTGATAATGTATCCCTCCCATTGATTATCAATGGATCCGCTGCAGAAGTGTCACTTTAGTGCCATCACACATTAGAGTCTTGATTCTCCGGGTTATGGATTGGGAGCAAGACAAAAATGCATGAATGCTTTTGTCTGACCAAAACATAACATAACTGCAAAAAAAGTATGTTTTCTTCAGGAATTATGGAAACAATATCTATTTTCTCATTGACGCCAGTGTATTCTTGAAAATATCCAGTGGGTTTTAAACAGATCTCAAATAAGGCCCAAGGTGCATAAAACACATTCAACACATAAATAACAAAATAAACGTTGAATTCAAATAAGATAGAAACACCACAAATATTGCAGTCATATCTTCTTCTTTTTTTACCACAATATGTTAACTCTGCTTCAGGGCAGATTTTCTTTTTAATGTCTGGTCTCTGTTTGTCATGCCAAGGTCCCGCAGTGTGTCTCCTCTGTGTTTTACAGCCTCTAATGTGCCGGCGACAGGCCTGTTTATCCTTCATTAATCTCTCTCCTCTGCTTTTACCCCCCTGCTTAACGTCGCCGTTTATCCTATTAATGTGTTGTTTGCTCGAAAATCCCCCAATAACATAATCCAGAGTCAAGGTTACTAATGAATGTGTGTGTGTGTGTGTGTGCGTGTGTATGCGTGTGTCTACATTGTGTGTGCAGAGGTGGAAGGTGATGTTGCGCTGAGTGGTTGCCGTGGAGACAGTGATTAATTAATGGAGAGGTAAAACCATTAGAATGATGACAGGTAAAGACTTTATTATAGGAAGAGAGAGAGAGAGAGGGGGAGAGAGAGAGAGAGAGAGAGAGAGAGAGGGAGGGGGAGAGAGAGAGAGAGAGAGAGAGAGAGAGAGAGAGGCAGACTGAGGAAAAAGAGAGAGGATTTGGATGGTATATATTTTTCTCCAGGTTGGCAGCAGAGTTTTCAGTCAGTACTTTTAAAAATGGTAAAATTGATCAATGCAAAACATTTGAATATAAAACAAAACCCCAATAAAGCGTTATGTGGTTAATCTGTGAATACAAGTGTGAAATGAGCCTGGATAATCATCTAAAAGTGAATGCTGCTCTCTGGTGTTCACATGCTAAACTGTGGAATGTAGGATGTGAGAATGTGTATTTTTATAGCTTTGAGAGGGAATGCCACCCATTTTAGGAATTCACATCTGTTATTTGTTTTCTCCCAGGCCTGGATAGTTCAGTCAGTGTGTGTGTGTGTGTGTGTGTGTGTGTGTGTGTGTGTGTGAACTTGCACCACTCTTTCCTAAAGCTAAAAAATCAGAGAGAAAACCCTTGAATTTGTCATTTGGACATTAAACAAGCGTCTCCTCCATATAGGTAATGAAAACGGCGCTGTCTGACTTTGTGGAGCCATGAGATGCTAAGTTGAGTTGTCACACTAAAATGGAAAGTTTACATTCTAGCAATGCCAACAGATATGAACCAGAATTTAAACCTCACACAAAAACCTTAAGCATCAACAAAATCAGTGCCCCATTAATTGTCTATGGAGCAGTGCTAGATTTTAAATTCCAGTGACATCAGGAAACTGTGTTGCAAGTATTGGTTGAAGTGTCCTGGGTAATGTGATTTTTTTTTTTTAATGACCAGAGGCCGATTTCCAACAAGTCTGTTTGGTCTGTGTTGTTTGTTTTTGTTAACTGTGAAAACTGCGGCTCTTTCTATTTCAGGATGTTGACCACTGAGGTATCACCATGGGGTATCACCCGTAGGTATCGCCAACCTCCTTGATCACCGCTAGATGGCCATTTTTGACGATCCTGACCGGAAATGACTTGCATGGATCTCGAGCCGCAGCTTCCGCCTGAGGGCGTTTTTTCAATCCCCACTCAGAGTTTTTGGGTGTTGCCTGCTGCTGACTTACAACTTTGGAATTCCACCCAGGTGTTGCTGAGGAAGTGGGACGAGAGGGATACTTTCCACCACGACAACTTTTAAAACAACTTCTGCCTTAAAGTCGAGGCCTTATCACTTCTTTTCCCTGTTTGGGAAAATAGGTTCACGCGACACACAAGAGTGGTTTACTTTAGCTAACGTTAGCTAAGCTAAGCTAACTGAGAACGGGCTGCTTTAACGTTAGCTGGCTTGCTAGCGAGAGAGGCGTCCGATGCAGGCCATCAAGTGTGTGGTGGTGGGGGACGGGTAAGTTCAGCTGTCGTTTCTATCCGCACTGCGTCCTATAATATTTCACAATTAGACATAATTGCTAACAACACCTTCGTAGTGTAATGGTTTTCTCAAACTTAGTTAACAATAGTTGTCTAGTGGCTAGTTAGCCTCAGATAACATGCTAACGTTAACTATTGACAACTGTTGTTGTGACGGCTTTCCTCTCCAGCTGGGTCAGTCAGTGGTGATTTGCACGTAGATAGTTGGGTGAGACTAGAAGGCCCACAACATGTAATTTAACCTGACCCTAACAGAAATTAAGCACACTGGCATGTCGACAGCAGTTTTACAACTTCTTGTCATAGTTAGTTTGCCCACTGGCAGTTCATGATATTGTAATCTTAAAACACAGCTTAGAAACTGCAAAGTCATAGTTTGTTCAGAATGAAATATCATGTTAATAGTGAAATTAAATCTGATAACGTGACTAATGAATTCTTCAAACTTATTCAAACTATTCCCTTGATTTTAAAGTAGAATGTAACTATTGAAACAATGAGATGTCAGTGAAAGAGCCTCCTTAAATTCTAGTCATTGTCTTCTCTCTCTTTCTCTCTCTCTGTCAATCTTTCCTTTCCTCTCCCTGCCCTCCTTTCTCCTCTCAGGGCTGTGGGTAAAACATGCCTGCTCATCAGCTACACTACCAATGCTTTCCCCGGGGAGTACATCCCCACAGTGTAAGTAATACACACACACACTAAAGCACACTTTTGAACAATCTAGCTTGAACAGCTGTCTTTTGACTGATGTAAAGAGATAGTCAGCTTTATGGAAACATGCCACGGTTCAGCTGATCATGCTGAATTTACTCCCTCAGACATCTGGAGTGCTAACATTCAATAATATGGTCACTCTCCAGATAATTTGTTAACAAACGTCTAATGCTTGTATACATCTGTATGTCATCACTGTATTGTGTGGAGGCAGTCTCCGTTTGCCGTGTCACCTGGTGGTCCAAAGTCGCAAGGAAACTGCATTTTGATGGTGTCTTGCGTCTGTAATGCAACACATTTCTGGTTGAAGTGGTATATTGGGGCGGGACATTATGTGTGGATTGACTGTTCAAAAGTGTCCAAAAATTCAAGAATGTTGCGCATAAACTTGTGCAAATCAAAACTTTGTGCGTGATCCTGAGCTGTCACAAACTCTGGATTTTTCAAAATTAATAAATTACAGCCATTGGGACACAGACATGGTGGAAACAGGGCTTTAAGGGGGGTGAACACCCAAAAATGCACTGTTGTACCATGTTGCTGCTCGTGTCACATTGAAAGATTAGATTAGATTCTTTATTGTCTTTATAACAAGTACAACAAAATTCCATTTAGCAGCAATCTGTAAATGCAGCTAGTATAAATATACAATAACTAGGTAATCAACATGTATGATTAACAACAAATAAAAAAAAGTGTTAACAATTTAAAGTGATTAAAAAGGTAGTATTGCACTTCGGTGTGAGGTAGTATTATCACAAGTCAAGAAACAATGGCATTATTAAGGTTGCAGTGCATTAGTACAAGCATAAGGTGCATTTAGTGCCAGTCCTATTGCCAACAGCAGCAAATTGTGAAGTTGCAGGTTTTATATGATGTGGGTGTGCCTTAAAGTGACCAATAAAAATCCATTGTTTTCCAGGAAGTAAAAGTAACTGAATTCTGATATGAAAACCCCCCCCAATTTGTCAATTTTATGGCATTTATTGTTGAAAATGTGTACTTTATGACATTGAATTTGCCAATACACACGTCGAGATACACACGGAGGGCGTCTTGCCCGAAACGTCTGTGTGACAAATAAAAAGTAAATTCGGAGTGCTGTGACCTAGTTTCTTTGTTATTATCTACTTTATGACATGGCAAATTATCTAACAAGGTGATAAAGTTAGTTTTCATTTCATTGTGACTTTAATATCATCTTTCCTTTCGGCAGCTTTGACAACTACTCTGCCAACGTGATGGTAGATGGGAAACCAGTGAACCTGGGACTGTGGGATACAGCAGGACAGGAGGACTATGACAGGCTTAGGCCACTGTCTTACCCACAGACGGTATACACACACACACACACAATCACTCACTCAGACACACACATACAGAAATAATAATAATAGCTTGTCTCAGACCACTGTTTTGCATAGATTAGTATCAGCCAAACAATGCTACGATGAACACCATTTGCCCCGTTACCCTAGGGAACGCTGCTGTCACTTTGCCAGCATTGAATTTGAGTTATTCATCGGCCTGTAATGCTTAAGACTGTGACTGTGCACTCAGCAGAGAGTAGAGCCTTGTCTCCACAGTACCTATACACTGTCTGGAGGAGCGCTGGGAGGAAGTGAAAGGAGGCTCTGTCTGTCTCCTTTGTCTTCGTAACACACTGGCCTCTGTGTACAGGGAGGTGAAAGTGGGAGGCAGTTCGTCTTTAGTGACAGGACCAATACAGATTTGTCTAGACGAGTGAATCATTTCTCTTGTTTAATGATTTGTTAAGTCAAATATTGTATGCTGTCTGTTTTAGCTTCGACATCTCAGAGTTAACCAATTTTCAGATTAGGCTCTGGTTACGATTGTCTGAATAATAACAAAAAAAAAACATCTAAACAATGCTGATTGAATTTAAAATGTCATTTTGATGGTTCTGTTTTCTGTAATGTTCCCGTCTTCAATAATGATTCAGCTAATGTTGTGGTTCTCCCTCCCTAGGATGTGTTCCTGATCTGCTTTTCTCTAGTCAGTCCGGCCTCCTTCGAAAACGTCCGTGCCAAGGTGAGAACAGCCTTCTGTATGTTTTGTTCAGTTTCATTACCTCCACCAAGAAGGTTATGTTTTTGTCCCTGTTGGTTTGTCTGTCTGTCTGTCTGTCTGTCTGTCTGTCAGCAGGGTATCGCAAAAACGTATTACAGATAGGCCTTGGGCCAAGGAACAATTGATTAGATTTTGGTGGTGATCCAGATCCTGGGATTTCTGTCATTAAATAGAGACTTCATTCCAAATCCTAAGGTTATGTTTGCATGGTCAATAAATTAACTGAACTTACAGGACCATACCAGTGTTTTTGCCCGTTTACTACACTGCATGCATACCTTGCATTACTACCGACCATTTTTCAAAGCATACCATACTTTTTTAGAGCTTTGAATATTTACTTATTGTTTCCCTGTTTTTCAAAAATTCAAACATTCAGGTGATAAACCTACTTTAAAATTCTCTGCTGCTCCAGCTAACATTTGTGCCCGGATTTAGAAATCATGGACGTTTGAATTTAGTGTGTAAAACAGTCTTTTCTTCAGGGACTATTTTCTGGCGGAGATGTACATTCTGTTGTGTGGATTTCCAAGTGCGAGAGGAATGGTGCATTCACATCCAATCAGTAAAACTAATTTCACATTTGGTTGTTTGCCAGACTATCATAACTTTTTTTAAAGTAAGAAGAAGCCAAATGCTCATCATCCTCTTCACAATGCCCATGTTGTCGTCTGGGTTTGATTTTCCGACTGATTAGCATGTGATGCAGCGCTGTTTGGCAGCTGACTTTGAAGTCCCAGATGTCGGAGCTTCCCACCAGCATATGAACGCACCAGAAGACATGTAGACTTTTCCAGTCAGTGCGGGCATCAAACTAAATTACCACACAACAATAAAGTAACTTTGACAAAAATAGACCCGGGGTGGGATGCTTACATTGACGAGCAAGTTTAAAGTCTCTGCAAGTTAATTTACTCAACCACTTACCGTACTGAAATGAAATGAAAGCAGATGGCTGCCTGGAAGGTAGGAAAAACGCATTCAAACATCTAAACAGAAAAGTATGGTACGCTTTGGGAAGTGGTTGGTAGTAATGTCAAGTACATGTGAATTGTAGTAAATTGGCTAACGCATGCAAAAACATTGTTGTGGTCCTTTTTAAAGTTGAAGTCATAGGAACAATGTGTGTGGGTGTAGCAGCAAGTTGGAGAATTGTTGAGTGTTGGCGGAGGTTTGTGCCTCCTAGTTCATCAAAGGTCACATCCAGTAGAATTTGAACCAGCACCAGAACACTTCCGAGAAAGTAATCTGTTCTCTTTGGCAGCCAGCTCACATTCCACACTAGGCTTCACACCGTCCGGTCGTATCAGGATCCCTCTGACCTCCTGTCTCCCTCATCCCCCCCCCCTCCTCCCTCCTCCCTCCAGTGGTACCCCGAGGTGAGACACCACTGCCCCAACACGCCCATCATCCTGGTTGGCACCAAGCTGGATCTGAGAGACGACAAGGACACTATTGAAAAGCTGAAGGAGAAGAAACTCTCCCCCATCATCTACCCCCAGGGCCTGGCCATGGCCAAAGAGATCGGTCAGTTGTAGAGCTGCACAGTTAACTGATGAAATACTGAAATCGCAATATTGACTGTATATTTTTGAGGGTTACAAGTGTGAATGATTTTCATTTTATTATTATTATTTATTTTATTTTTTTCTGGAGGGTAGCTTAAATTGATAAGAATGTAGGATAGGCATATATAAGCATTATGCTTCTGCTTGTGCCTTTTCAGTCACTACTTAATACACAGATTGTTGACTTTGTTTATATTGTCTAGACTGATTTATACTTATTGTATTATGTGTGATGACTGAATAAAAATACTACTACTACTAAAAATACTACTACTACTACTGTTGAGATTTTCAAGTTGGAAGATTGTTTTTTTAGGGTGATTCTGGCAGTTTCCTTAAGATATTTCTAAGCTTTTTAGAAGAGCTTATAAAGAAATTGTGTTAAACAGAGCTGTGTCCTCATGTATCACAGTCTTTTACAGTATATCACAGTATTTTAATTTAACTGCATCATCATGCATACTTAATCGGTTCATAATACACTATGATGAGACTCACTTTTCAACCAAAATCTGTAGTCTATACTGTGGAAAGTGTTTGTTTTTGACAGTCATTGTGATGGTGTTACAGGATCATGCCACGTCAACACAGAGACCGCAGGCTGGTTTTCAGACTTCCATCACAAGTTTTCCCTCTGCGTTCATGTTTTACTCCTGTCTTCCAGGATCCGTGAAGTACCTGGAGTGCTCAGCCTTGACACAGCGCGGCCTTAAGACGGTGTTCGACGAAGCCATCAGGGCGGTCCTGTGCCCCCCGCCCGTCAAGAAGAGGAAGAAGAAGTGCTCACTACTGTAAACGCGACGCACGGGGAGCAGAAGGTACACGGCTGCAGTCAGAGCTCGCCTATTCAGAGGGGAAGATGATGATAGTGGGGTACCCCGAATCTCACGTCACCCCCATTTTGTCCTCGCTTCCTTAGATGCTCCTGTTAGATGAGGCTTGCATCTTGAAAGCATTTGATAGCTTTAAGCAACGCTGAAATGATCAGATCTGATGGTTCAGGTAGATTTATTCCTGACTTGCTTACATCTGTCAAAATTCTTTCAGATCGACAGAAATGAAGTGAATTAGGTAAGGCGGGGGGGGGGGGGGGGGGTAGGGGGGAGTTGATTTGGGATTTTGGGTTTGCGCGTTAGGAGAAAGAGGGAAGATTCTACAAAAGCATATGCATCCATATGTCATTTTTTTCTCTCTGGTATTGTAAGAAGTACTACTTTAAATATGATTTTATCATAAAAAAAAAAATGACCCTAGAATTAACTCTCGTCAGATTGAAGAGAAAGGTCCCGCGCTGCGCTCTTTTCCCCCCTACACTAAGAAATTCCTGCTGCCTTCTTAAAATTTTACTTTTGGAAGATTTAAAAACTAATTTCTCAATTTTTTTTCAATGTCAGTTTCTTTTCCGCTCTTCTCGACAGACCGTTTTTGTTTACATTCTTCAATTGTCTAGACTGAGGCGTTGCCAAAATTCAGTTAACGGTCATCACTTTGTAGTCACTCCGTGTACACTAAATGTATCAATGAAGTTGTTCCTTTTGAGTTTTGTTTTAATCCTGTATAAGATACCATCATTTGCAATCTTGAAAGAACGGTTTTAACTATTTGTGAGAAATGTTAATGAACTCTAAATGGCTCCATAACAAGTGTTGTAGCAGCTGCTAAGATCTGTGATGATTACTCTCTACAATTGAAGGAAATTTAAAACGCAGTCTCTGCTTGTTGAGGTGCAATTTTTTTTGTGATCTTCCAGTTCAGTCAGAACAATAAATATACCATATTACACTAGATATTAAATGGAAAATGGCTCTTACTTTATCTGTAAAGCTTTGTAGATGAACCTGAATATCCCTTTGCCCACTGCTGCAGTCTGTGTTTAGAGAAAATGCAGCGGTATTTCAGCTCCAGTGTTTGGAGAAATGCCTATTTTAAGAGAGAGGCTCAAGGTTAGTTCAATCAACTTCATGGTTTGTCAGCATTTCTGTATGTGATTTCCATTGCCAGAGGTTTGACTGAATGTTATGTTGTTATACCCGTTCTGTGACCTACAGTACATCCTCCATTTCCCGTAAAGGTTGGATTCATTTGGTAGTCGTGGCCATCGTTTGAAGTTTTCATCGTAACTCTTGTTTGAAGATTTCTGATGTTTTTTTTACTTGGATAATCTAGGCTTTTGACTCAGTATACGATGCTCTTATTGCGATCATGATGGTTTGTAGCCGTGTCAATTTTGAGCCGATCTATTACTGTATCTCAAAGTTTATGATCCAGTGTATCAGCATTCAGAGGTTGCAACCGACTACAATGTGTTTGTCTGTTATACAACATACTTCAGCAGTTAACTATTTTCCAAGTACATTTTTTTTTTTATTTTGAAATGAGCAATGATCAAAATGCATAGGTGGTCTGGGGAATCATTGTAACTGTTGATTCATTTTAGCAGTGTTTCAATGGCACAGTGAAAGTACACACTTGATTTACCTTCTTGCTAAATGTGGTTTTATTTTGACATAATATAGTAATCTGCTGAATTTTTAAAAAAGCAAATAAATTCGTTTAAAATGACCCGTTGTCGTCTTTTATATCAACTTTGTAATCACACATCAGTTCAAGGCACGAATATAAGGCTCAGGTTGAACAAGTTTTACCTTCTCCATGTTGGTTTCTTATATTGAGTCAAGCTCCCACACTGTATAATCTCTAATCTTGAGCACAAACTGTACACAAACTGTATTTATATGGCAAGCAGGATCAGATTTTATAGCAGTGAACTTTTCCGAGGAGGCCGTCCCAGTGTGGATTAAGTAACGTGAAAGACATTTTTTCTGGCCTTTTGTAACAATTCCTTGATCTTGATAAGCTTTTACCATAAAGGTCAAGAGAGAGAGAAAGAGAGAAGAGAAGAACAGAACAATTTCAGGCTTTTCAAATTCATATCAAGGTCATTTTTTTGTCTTCCTGGCTGACTCACACTTCACAGTTTGCTGGCTTTGTTCTCCCACTGGTCAAACACCAGCTTGGCCGACACGGCGTCTTCCACTCCCATTCCTATTGTGGGGAGATAAGAACAGGGTTACTTTTAGGTTTAGGATTTGTCATTAGTTTTTATTTCAATATAGTTTTAAATTTTGAGTTCAGTTTTCAGTTTAGTTTTGGTTCGTTTCCAGTGTAGGTTAGGGTCAGTGTTTGGGTTAGGGTTGCCAGTTTGTTTTTATTTTTTACAAATGTTGACTCTTAGTTTAGTTTTTATTTTTGTTTCAGTTTGTTTTATTATTTGTAGTTAGGGTGGTATTTTTTTTTAAAGGTATAACAATAGAAGTTCAGAACAGGTATTTTGTGTTTGCAACAAGTATTACAAGTGTAATACAAACAAATCATTATTTTTTAAAATGTATTTATACAAAATTAGTGTTCAGTAAAAGCAAAACCCAAACTTCATTCTCTTTTTTCCCCTGCGCATAAACAAAAAGACGAAAACTAAAAACATTTCCCCTATAATTTTATTTTAGTTAGTTTTACAAGGAGACAGTAGTTTCAGTTCAGTTTTAGTTTTTTCACAATATCTCATTTTTATTTCAGTTAAACACCTAGTTTTCATCTTAGCCTTAGTTTTTGGTTTACTGTAATAACCTTGGATAAGAAACAACTGATAACAAGCTTCAGATACATGTGACAACCACACTAAACTGGAGATGCACACTTAAAGAATCGGATACTATGAAAATAAGGTGATTTACTTACTACTACTGATGCTTAATGAACTGAAAGGGGGAAAATAAAGAACATGCCCCAATGATATGGAACGCGCCCGTAACAAGTGTGTCTTACCAAGGGATTTGAACACAGTCGTCTTCTCTCTGTGGGCCGGTCTGGTTCCATTAATAACGTCTCCAATCTCCGCAAACACCTCGACCTGAAAAAAACAGTAAGAGAATCCACTCTCATCAGCTAAAACTTCCAGACTTTTGTGAGCCGATGGCGAGCGCGCTGAATGAAAGGCTGACCCCAGACATGATGACGTCGCCGGCCTCGGACGTGGCGCCCTCCCTGCTGTCGGCGTACACCACCGCCTCCTTCATCAGCACGTCGTCCAGCTCCCGCCAGTTTGGCCTGCAGGCTCCCACCGCTGGCCAATCACGTGAGAGAAAGAGAGACAGAGCGTACATGCTTTAGTCTCTCTCCTGTATATGTATTTTCAGACTAACACAGTTAAAGAGCTTTTGGATGATCTTTATCGACCTCTGGCAGCGACCAGTAGGAATTACAACAGCATTGATAGAACTTGTCTCCTCCTACACAAGTAAAACATCAGGATTGATAACAGTTGAATAGTAATATTGCTTTGTCATTTGTGTTTTTGGCTAGCTGAAATGTGTTGTGATGCCGGTTGCTCGCCTGTAGCGCCCTCTTCCATCTTTGAGCAGTTGAAAATACAAGAGAGGAGATTAGGAGTGTGTTGAAATCCCAAAGTGTGAGTGTGAGTGTGGGGGGGTTGTTTCAAAAACGGAATACAAAAGTGAATTTTGAAAGCCAGAAATCTCAGCACCTGGCAAAGTAAACCCTAACCCTTCAAATGCTTCCTCTGAACAAGTTTCAAAATATGGAAACAGAGAATGTATATTACAAAACCTGTAACCTCAGAACTGTTAAATTGTATGGGATTTACCATTTCACCTGTTTTAGTCATTGTCATATTGTTAAGAAAAGATGTATATGTGACCTCAGGAAGTTAATTACCATGTGACCCTTTAAGCCAATCACCTACCATCTCCTGTATATAAATCACATGACTTCCATTTTTCTCCATGCTCTGATGAAGGCCACTAGGCCGAAACTTTAGCATGTTTGTTGACATGGCCAGAATAAATTGGTGAAATTGAGATTAGTCAATTTTGTCCTGAAGATCTGTGTGTGTGCTACCTTTTTACCTTTGGGTATTCAACGTTGGAATTTATAATCCTAGAGTCATTGGTATTTAACCTATTAGCGCCCCGCATCTAAAAATCAAAATGATGGCCATTTTGTGCTGCAGGGGCAGTGAAACTTGTACTTATCGCCCCTTGAAGTTTGTGTGTGTGTGATAGGGCTGCAACTAACGATTATTTTCATTGTCGATTAATCTGTCGATTATTTTCTCGATTAATCGATTAGTTGTTTGGTCTATAAAATGTCAGAAAATGGTGAAAAATGTCGATCAGTGTTTCCCAAAGCCTTAGATGACGTCCTCAAATGTCTTGTTTTGTCCACAACCCAAAGATATTCAGTTTACTGTCATAGAGGAGTAAAGAAACCAGAAAATATTCACATTTAAGAAGCTGGAATCAGAGAATTTTGACTTCTTTTTCTCAAAAAATTACTCAAATCGATTATCAAAATAGTTGGCGATTATTTTAATAGTTGACAACTAATCGATTAATCGTTGCAGCTCTAGTGTGTGAATCATTCATTCTCACCTGCCACATGGGCTCCTGGTTTGACCCAGCGACCGAACAGTACAGGCTCGGTGGATCTGGTTACGGTCACTATGGCGTCTGCTCCCTTCACTGCCTCCTCCACCGAGTCGCACGCAGTCACAGCTCCGCCCACAGAGCGGCCGAACCTCTCCGCCGACTCCCTCGTCCGGCTCCACACTCGCACCTGGAGGAGGAGACACAGGCGGTCAGACTGTATCGAACGGTTTAAAAGTGAATTCAGCAGAAGTGGGACTCTGTGAAGTGGGACAACTTATGTTTTTTTTTGTGTATATTTCTTGGACTGATAACCGAAAATCAACATTGCTGTTACTGACCCATAGCAGTGAAACCATATGATCAAAAACGTGTGACATCATCGAGGGGCGCACAAGGTAAGACTTTTTCTGTTATGATGTTAAGGCTATAAATCTGTCATGATGGCACTGTGCCAAATGTTATGTTATGTAAGTGCCAAATACTTACTGGTGCATTAAAATTAAAGAAATGTCATCAATTGTCAATATGATGTTTGAAGTTTAAGTCAGTCTTTTTGTCTTTTGTGTTGTCAAGCTTTATTAGACCCAGATAGATAAAGTGGGACACTTTTTTGGCTTTTGCACTTGGGAGAAAGATATGCAGTTTACATTAGGGAAGCACCTGTACTTAGGGCCGGTATGGCCTACAATGAGAACCAATATTAGGCCTGTAAGTCCAAGTCAGCCCAAATCTAATCTTGTAGCTTTTGTCATTATAATGGAGTGAAAAGATCAAGATAAATCTGCAGAAATCTGTTTGGAGGCCAAATCTAAAAAAAAAAAAAAAGCCCACAGAACAGCATCCAGAACCAGTGTTCCCCTCTGTTGAGTATTAATTAATATACTGTATATTAACAATGTGTATTAAATTGTAATTGGGGTAGCTTACAGTCTCACTTTGCCAAATACTTGAAATTTGGTTTTATGCACATTGTACACAAATGTGTGTGTTGCGTCTCCTGTGAATACGATAGCAGCAGGGATCCTTCGTATTTGGTTAGGCAACATCTTGAGGAATTCAGAAATGTGATGTTGTGATGGGCTAGTGTGTTGTGTAGAGGTGTATAGATGTGACAGAATTCAGAAAAGCTAAAAGTGTCCCATTTATGTTGAATTCATCCAATGTCACATTTTCCCCAAATTGCCAAGGATCACATGTAACACTTTCTGTCAGTTGATTACAGATGGGCTGCCAGGTTGCATTTTACACATTTTTTTAAACCGTACCTCTTTAAATGTAAACATTTCTGTGAAGGCGTTGTAGTGGCTGAGGGCCTGTGTGCCGGTTCCCAAGATGGCCAACACCTCCGCTCCAGCCGGCATCAGATACTACAAGAGTTTCAATGTCAGCACAACACAAAGTTACGTTACAACAATCAGACCTGCAAGGTGAAATGAGTAGGGCTGCAACTAACGATTATCTTCATTATGGATTACTCGATTAATCATTTAGTCTATGAAATGCAGTGGTGGAAAGTAACTAAGTACATTTACTCAAGTACTGTACTTTACTTGAGTATTTCCATTTTATGCTACTTTGTACTTACACTCCACTACATTTTAGAGGGAAATATTGTACTTTTTACTCCATTACATTTATTTCACAGCTATAGTTACTAGTTACTTTTCAGATCAATATTTTATATTTAAAACATTTGATTGATTGATCTTTATAAAATAACTATAAAATAGCATTGTTATAGATTAGACTACCCAAAAGTATAGCTAAATTGTTAAGATTAGCTTCACGTTGACAACTTTAAAATGCTGCTTACATGTACATGTATGTCAATAAATCAGTATTAATATTCCAATAATTTATGAAAAATATAACTCTAAATGGGGACAGTTTGCATAATGAGTACGTTTACTTTGATACTCTAAGTACATTTTGCTGCCAATACTTATGTACTTTTACTTAAGTAAGATTTTGAATGCAGGAATTTTCCTTGTAATGGAGTATCTTTACATTGTTGTATTGCTACTTTTACTTAAGTAAAAGATCTCAGTACGTCTTCCACCACTGATAAAATGTCAAAAATAATGACAAATGCCCATCGCAAGTCACCAGAGCCCAAAGTGATTCTTCAAATTGTTTATTTAGTCTGAACAGCAGCGGAAAAAACCCAAAGGATTTATTTAATAATGATTTGAAATGGAGAAAAGCAGCAAATCTCAGCATGTGTGAAGCTGCAACCAAAAAAATGTTTGGTAGGCTATTTTTACTTGATAAATCACTTCAACGATTAATCGATTATCAAAATTATAATCGATGAATTTTCTGTTGACTGACTGATCGACTAAGTGATTAATCGACTAATCGTTTCAGCACTACAGATGAGATATGAAGATACTGGAAGTGTATGTTTGAAGTGGGTTTGGTGTCAAACAAAAATGGAGAGCGTACTTTAGCAGAAATGGCCGAAGCTGCAGCGGTCCTCATGGCTGTGATGACTTCTCCGTCAATAATCTGCAACATGATTATTTTCCAAACATATTCACATGATGTACTTCTTTAACACATAAATTCACGTCAGACATTTAGCTGACACTTTTATCCACAGTGACTTTTATTAAGCTGCCATTCCTTGGATCCACAACACTACAAGCAACCTTTAAGAAGTACAAGGATTTTGACAGTATTCCTGCAAGGCTATATAGAGAGATAATGTAAGAAAAAGAAGAGAAATAAGAGCTATAAGGAGAGAGGCAGAAGGGATTTTTAATTTTTTTTTTATTCTAAGATACAAACGAATGAGAGCAAGCAGAGGATGAAGATATGGGAGAGGGGGTATGATTCAGAGGCAGAGGGGGGAGTGAGGTCCTTCTTAAAAAGATCGTTTTTTCAGTTCATGGTGTAAAAATGGGTGTTGTTCTTACTGGAATGGGAAGCGGTCATGACTCATTTCTACATGGCTGTCTCCTGTGCTTCACTCTCATTCTGGCTGTTACCAGAGCACATTACTGACAGACTGACCTCTGTTTGCCTACTTTTTTGTCTGTCATCAATATTGTTCTTCACCTGCTTTTTTAAATCGTCATCTCTCTAGATTCATTGTAATTTTAGCCCTGTGATGGAGTCCGCTCTAGAGTTCAGTAACAGTAAACAAGTAAACAAACAATATTTAGAGGATTTAGACTACTATGAATTAGTCTGTATATTTTTTTATAGGGGTGGGCGATATGGTTGAAATCAATATCATGATAATAAGGATTTTTCTTGATATCAATATATATCACGATATGGTTCATGTATGCAAAATCACGTTAAATAATCAAATGAATGTTCATCTCATTGAACCGAATGGTAATGTTAGGTGTGGTGTCAAACAAAACTGACATTTTCAAATAATATTCCTACCATACCTCATTTTATCAGAGTTTTTAAGTAAAATTTGATCAAAATATCTTCATATCACCACGATATGATTCCACTGAAAGACGATAAACGATAATATTGAATTATCGCCCAGCCCTAATTTTTTATTAGTAGCCTAATTATTAGGCCTGGTTATAGGGAAGGTTCAGTGATTTTACAAGCCTACCCTATTCATCACTAATCAAGCCAAATGTCCCAAAGGTTTTTACATTAGAGCTTCCATTTCTGTGAAACTGGCAACCACCTCTATTATCATTTATTAGCAATGCTTTAGTCAATGGGGTGTGAAACCATAACTCTTACAATCACTTCCTGACTCCACCCCCTCATGCCCAGACTCCGCCCCCCTGTTCTGACCCCGCCCCTGCCCAGACCCCGCCCCCTACTCTGACCCCGCCCCCTGCTCTGCAAGTGGCCACTCTCCTGACTACATATTACCAAGTGGGGAATGAACAAGGAGGGCTCCCTACTCTCCACAGGTATGTGATAAGTCATTCATGTACGCATCAGATCATGCTCGTCATCAGTTTTACTCACCGCTTTCATGTTCCCGCACTCTGGGTCGAACACCAGCACTGTGGCTTGTACGGACGGCAAAGTTGAGCCAACCTCCCTTTTGTAAAAGCACAGCAGCTTTGTGCACAGGACCCCGCTCTTCTCCATGTATGCGGGCATCGATCCGAAAAACCTGTCAATCGGTCACTTCATCATGAAAATGAATCATTAATGACAACAGATACAGCCACAGATACATTGTAACCAAGGGTGGAAGTAACTCATTATATTTCCTCCCATAATTGACTAGCTTTTTTGTTTTTTTTAGTCAGTAATTTTACTTTAACTTAAGTACATTTTTGCTGAAGTAGATCTACTTGGCTACATTTTAAATTACATCCATGACAGTACAAATTTTGTAATAGGCCTATCTTCATAAGCATCAGAACCTGCACAGTCGTGAAGTGTGGAGCCATTCAGAGTGAATGGGCAGTCAGCAGAGAAGAGAAATGTAGGCTTTACTGTGTTTGTGCACTTTATTTCGTAATTTCCACATTTTCAAATTAAAAGAATCTAGTTTGAACTCTGTCCTCTCTCCTTTTAGAATCACATGGGAAAGATCACAGCTAACAACGTTCTCTTTTCTAAAAAGCAACTCAGTAACTTTTACTCTGAGTACATTTTAAATGAGCTACTTTCTACTTTTACACCAGTAGACCTAGTTTTACTTTCAGGCAAGCACTGACTTGTCCTTGGTGGTTTTGTGCAGTAATACTGGCAACACTTGCCAGCTAAATACTGTAACGTTACTGTGAGCGTGTTAAATGTATTTACAGTACTGCAACTTAGCCCTTACAGTTTTACAGTAATTTGCTGGCATACGGAAGTTTTTATTGGCCTATAGCCTACTGGCATCAGTGTCGCCAGTGTGTTACTGTAAGTCCTTCCTCCCTGTTACTCTGATTTAAGAAACTTACTACTGGAATTATTGTTGAGTATCGCTGTAGTACAGTGAGTATAGCTACTTCTACTTGAATCGTTTGCTTACTTTTTCCACCTGGTTGTAAGTGGACAAGGACGGCTCCAGCTATAGACGCCTACATACCCGCTGTATTTCTGCATACATGCCCGTTGTATTTCTGCATTTCTGTACATACCCATTGTATTTCTGCAGGGGCAGCGTGCTGCGCACCGGCTGGATCAGCTCTGCTCTGTCCCGTTTGGAGAAACTGCCCAAGGCTTCCTCCAGACGGGGAATCAGCTCTCTGTACCGCAGCAGGCGCGCGACTTCATCGTGCCATATAACAACAGGAGGCTCGGCCATGGCTTCTGCTCCGGTAGAGTTTAAACCAGGACGTGACATAAAGCCCAAAGGGCCCGCTGTGTGTGTCTGACGGGGTGTGCGGGTCCAATGGTCAACGACTTGCCCAGGAACGGGTTGAGCCCCGGGTTGAGGGCGGCGCCGGTGGGTTGGCTCTTTTGGTTATTGTTTTGTGTTTTTGTTCCTTTTAAAGCAATACAATACAACACAATAAGCTGTAAATATTATGTTCAGCAACTGTTATCATGGTAAGTGAAACATGACATGAAAACATATTAAACCTGAAAGGTGTGTTTACTTTAATAATGATGAATACATTAGGTAAATCAAATGTTGATGCATTTCTGTTCATGTGGGCGATTTGAAATTGTCCAGTTGCGTCCAGTTAAAGCCCTCAGAGCCTCTGTGGAACCGGTGGACAGACCCAAATATTACCAGCTGGGATAAATGTGCAGATTTCTCAGGAGGTGGATCCTCTATGAAACTAGACAAACCTGTATATCCTGTGTTTGTCTTTAACAATTTGGAGTTCTCAGAGTGTGTGAAATAGAAAGTACAGAGTATATATTGCAACTTTCATTCAATTCTGATTATCCAGTGCCATGTTGATCGGCCTTCTGCGCTCCATACCTCAATCAAAATAGTTTTCAGCGCCCTCACAACTTTTGTAGTGTCACTTTGTCTATTATTCTAGGCTAGCTGTAAAATATTTTTATACAACCATTCATTTCTTTCAAGGAGACACTTGACATTTTTTGAAAGTCATGGTTCTGCTTTTTCTACTCTATAGGCCCTAACCTGACCAGTGATTACAGATAGGGAGGGGCGGTCTGATGTCCTGCCCTGTAGGAGAGTACCAAGGCCTTAAATTTGATGTGAGCAGAGATGGGAAGCCAGTGAAGTGACACCAGATGGGCTGCTGCGGTCTGATGGCAGAGGGTTGCCCGGCCAGGAGAGCGGTGCAGGAGTCCAGTGTTTCCTCTCTCCCTGGGAGAAAGGAGCTCCGTCTTGTCAAGACTGAGCTTCAGGTGGTGCACAGACATCCAAGCACCGAGGTCTTTAAGACACACGGAGATGCGCCGCCGAATGAATATCTTATTTATTCTGGTTTTCAGCATTTAATGACTTTGGACACTTTTGATTTGTTTCATTGTTAAAGCCCCAAAAAATTATCTCAATGTAAAAGAAGATGCACTCCTTACAAAATTGTGAACATGAAAAAATCAAAAACAACTTTAAATAGAAATTATGTTTTATTACAAAACATCAGATTATGACTTGGCAAACTAGTACATTGAAATGGACCATTGTCATTGTCCTGAGAAGTAAAACAAAAAAAACTAAACTTATAGCTATATTTCCAGCTCATGGCAAAATTTTTTTTTTTTTAATAAAAAAAAGGAATATTTTCACTTTACGAAGTCAGTCTTCCCCTTTCAAGAAGACTGTCACCACTGTGTACAACAGTGCAACATAATCACACAAGCAGTCTCTCAATAGACATCTGAACGGACTGAATCTGAGGTTTGAGCTGCGACCCTTCCTTTATGGTGACCGAGGTAGCGATGACGGGGCGGGACACCCCACAGGCGCGGCCCAGGGCCTGTTTGGAGCGGACGAACACGTACGGGACGTTCTTGTCCTCGCAGAGCAGCGGCAGGTGGAGGATGATCTCCAGTGGTTCGGCGTCAGCGGCCATCACGATAAACTCGGCGATGCCTCTGTTCAGAGTTTTAGTGGCTGAGGTTTGTGGAGGAGAAGAAGAAATGGATAAAGTTTAGGACGATATCACATCACCCCCAGTTTGTACAAGAAAGTCTTTTTACAAAGTTCGTTTTAAGGTCGTGCTTTAACCCTGCTGTAATTGTGCCCGTCTCTTTTTCCATTTTATTCTCATTTGTCTGTTTCCTTTTTTATCTACTCCTATACTGTATTTATTAATCCCTTATGTTTTAAAGCACTTTGTAACAGTGGTTAGGAAAAATGTCTTATTTAACCAGGCAAGTCAATCCAGAACAAATTGTTATTTACAATAACGGCCTAAAAAGACCGAGGCAAAATGCACTTTTATGTGGAATTGGGAGAAAAAAAAGGAGACTAAAATAAAATAGTGAAATAAAGACAGGATAAGATGGCTAGCAGTTTGCTGACTGCAACAAAAAACAAATAAGGCAACAAGGAGAACACCACTAAAAGCAATTACATGGAAAAAAACTTACAAAAGAAATGAAAGCAAAGTTTATTATTACTCCAAGTGCTGAAATGACTAGTCGAGCAACAGAACAGTAATCGATACTCAAACATTTTAGTAATTTTTCAAGTAAAAATACCAAATATTTGCTGGTTACAGTTTCACGAATGCCAAGATCTGCTGCTTTTCTCCGTTTCATATAATGAAAATGAATACTTTGGTCAGACTAAGTACGCAATTTTAATAATCTCTTTGGGCTCGGGGTGGACATTTGTCATTGTGACATTTTAGACGAAATGATTAATCTAAAAAAATAATCGTTTGTTGCAGCCCTAATTACTCCCTGAAAATGTAATCTATCCAATCCAAGACTAGTGGAAACACACAGGTAACCCAGGCTAATTCGGCACAACCCTATGCATTAGTACAGTGGTTCTCAACGTGGGGTCCGGGGACCACCAGGGGTCCTTGAGGGGGGTCCCCAGCAAACTGATGAATTGTTAAACCTCACCATTATTTCATAATACAAGAAGAGAATGTAGAAAAATTACTATTTTGATCATAGTTTGACTGTTATTTCTCTACCTACAATACTGGACAAAATCATATCTAACAATAAAAATAGTCTCAAGACTTGGGTCTGAGAGACAAAATCTCATCAAATGGAAGTCCGTGGCCCTAATGTGGCCTAAATTAGGGGTCCTTGATACGAAAGGGGTTGAGAATCAATGAACTAGATGCCACATTGCAACTTAAAAAAAACAAAAAAAACAGACAATGTGTTCGTTTCCCCTCCTCACCTTCGTTGGCTCCCTTCCTCAGCTGTTTGTAGTTGGAGGACTGCTGCACGAGGTCCAGGATGGTGCTGGTGAGCGTGGCGTCGGCCAGCGGGTAGGCCTTGGGGTTCACCTCGGCGTCAGTCTGTCAACAAGCGAGACAACAGTATTACACAGCGAAGAAAGAAATACGGGATGTCTTCAACCGCGGGGCAGCGGTGTGTAACGTTAACAATCACTCTCCGGGTGTTTCAGTTAGCTCTACAGCCTGGGTACGTTTACCTAGCGCCTAGCAAACAGTTAGCTTGTTAGTTAACTCAACACAAAGCTAACACTCACCATTTTGGGTTCTGTTTTTTTATTCAAATTAGTCCGGCCCTCTCGGCGAAAAGCTTCACGGAGGACTTATCTTCTTTCACCCGGGTGGGAGAGGTTTACAGACCGCACTGTTTCTGTAGAGATTGTCTTTATTTCTTCGTCCCTTAAAAGCTCGTCAGTCTGTTGCATGCAGCGGCTCCGGTCGGTGACTACACGTGTGTGTGGTGACGCACATGCGCACTGGTGACCTCAGCGTCAGCCGTTCTCAGACAGGAAATGCGTTTTTTTGGTTTGTTTTTTTTTGTTAACAAGGCATGCTGTAGTTTTTGCCATAGATATATAAACGTTTATATATCTATGGTTTTTGCAATACACAATTGTATTTATTTTTTTTAAATTTATTGTCTTGTCTTGTATCGCTGTACTTCGTTTTACTTTTTTTAATTGTTTTTTTTCTAACTGACTTATTGTACTGTGCTGGTTGAAATAAAAAGGCGTTATATAGTTGTTTTTTTGTTTGTTTCTTTTATTATTATTATTATTATTATTATGTTGCTTTAATATATATTTATATTTTATTAGATCCATCATTATTTGTCTATCTGTATGTATATGTTATAAAACTTGAAAATTCAATAAAATATAGATCATAAAAAAGGCGTTAAAAAAAGACAACTTTAAACTGTTTTACATTTGTTTTGGTATTGCCATTTTTCAGATAAATATTTATAGTGACTTTGCTCTGTTATATTAAAATGTCTTGTTGGGATTCCATGTTTACGACAAATCTAAGAAACAGTTATATTAGCAATATGATAAAAGGAACAATACATTTAAAACTATAAAATTTCTCATCTAGTTTGGAAGCTGTAAGAACTTGGATGCTTATAATACTGTCAAATTGTTTGTATAAATCTCCACCAACAGGCTTTTCTTTTCTTTCATGTTCTCTTTTTGTTTGTTATGAGCATACTGCACACTATTGTTGTATTCTATTCCTATATGCCTGTGTTTTTGCTTAATAAAATGTATTATTAAAAACAAAAAGGGTTAACAAGGCGTATTTCTACTATGCCATATTTGTGTTCATTGTAAGAGTCTCTTTGTAATTTTGCTTTTTCATATTTTCTAAGGAAGTGAAGGTGAGCAGTTCCTTATGGAAGATGAGAAAGTTTGGATGTCTTCAGGCAAATAAAGAAATTACACATTAAAATTATATTATTCACCCGTAATTCTGTGTTTCTGTCTTCCATCATCAGAAATTCCATAAAGCCGATATTTTAGTTTCCAACCATTCACGCATGTAATCCCATAAAGTTCTGCTATTTACCGTCCGTCTCGCGAGATCCCAGTACCCGAATCATCTGCCATCTTTCATTTACAAGACGTGCTGCTAGAAACATAAATAAATGTGTAGTAGACTCTCTCCTATATATGATAATTTTCACACGCTATTCCTCTCCGAGACAGCAGAGGGCGCAGTGACGCGGTTGCAAAACAGAAGAAGAGTTCAACGCGCTACGAATTCTGGGTAGGACATTGTCAAGTCAGCCATATTGTTTTATCGTCCTGGCTGAAGGAGAGAGGGGAGATGAAGGGGATTCGGGGAATAAGTCAGTTATCGGTAAGGATTTACTTTACATATTCGTGTGTCGGAATAGCTGTATGAACAACAGCCGATTTGTTTCTCTTTCTGGGGTTCTCGGCCGTTATAATAAAAAAAAAAATATGAGAAGAGTTCAGATGTCAAGACAAGCGAGGAAGCAATCAGCCAACAAGCACCACCTACTTTGTCCTTAAAACCCACGGAAAGCAACGCAACACCGAATAGATAAACGAAAAGAAAACTATAGCTTCATTTACGTGTCGTGCTGATTTAACATTAACCCCCAGCCGCATCCTGAAGCTCGTGCGCCTATCTAGCTTAGTTAAATTAGCAACCTAGCATTAACTGCCCAAGCTAGTAAGGGACGTTAGCTATCCTTCCACAGTCAGTTAGCTTTTGCGTCGCCTGCCACCGACAGTGTCAAATAACCAGATCAGTTTCAAATCAAAATAAGGATAAAAAATAAAGAACTGACCAGACAAGTTAACTTTTATGGTGTTTGTGTAGTTGTGTGTTTTTTCCTCGAAACCCCAATGTAACGGTAGCAGGTGGTTTGACTGTCAGAATATCTGTTCATAAACAGCTAGCATGTGGACAGTCGGAATACGTTGTAAGTGACACAAACAGTTTTATGTATTAGGTCACACATAAACATTGGGTAATTGCTCCATGCACAGACCCAAAAGTGGATACTTTACTTTATAACGATAACAAAATAAAGCTAGCTTCCATCAGAGCAACAACTCAGTAGCCATACATTTAATACAGTGACTGTCTGCTGTCACAATGTAAGTTAGCGGACTTATGTTATCTCAAGAAGAGCTGCATAATCATTTCTGACCTGACTTCAGCCTATATCTGTGACGACAGTTAACTCTTGGCTATTTAACTCTGTCAGACATATATCCTGGTCACGAGCTTTTTGCCATTTTGTTGGAACAGCTATAATTGTATATTAGAATATTGTGTATATTCATAGTACTCCCCATGATGTCACATGCATACCAATATGGTGCTTTGCTTGCCATATACGCAGCTCATTGGCTGTGGCTGTCAATTGATTATAATCAGCTGTTAATTTATTTTAGTCACCTGTTGTTTTCCTAACAAGATGGCTGTGTGGTGATGCAACAGAATACTGTGAATTTGAGAAGCAGATATATAAGTGGATAGAGGTCATGACAATAACACAATCCAGTTAGGGCTGCAGCTAACGATTATTTTCATTGTCGATTAATCTGTCGATTATTTTCTCCAAAGCCCAAGATGACGTCCTCAAATGTCTCGTTTTGTCCACACCCCAAAGATATTCAGTTTACTCTCATAGAGGAGTAAAGAAACCATAAAATCTTCACATTTAAGAAGCTGGAATCAGAGAATTTTGACTTATTTTTCAGAAAAAATTACTCAAACAGATTAATCGATTATCAAAATAGTTTTTTAATAGTAATTTAATAGTTGACAACTAATCGATTAATCGTTGCAGCTCTAAATCCAGTCTAGTTTTTTACCTTCATTCTCATCACATCGAACTCTTTCTTGCCATTGATTTCCTCTCTAGCCAGCAGACTGCCCTTGGGTCAGTCGGCCGAAAACACCTTACCTGTAATGTGCCTCCTTCTGATGTTTTCTGGTTTTTCAGAGGAGGCTTTACGCAGCCCAGGCTGCGCGTAAGGTGGAGGTCACGGGGGCTGCCGAACACGTTAAGTTTCAGCCGCAGGAAGTGCAGGTCAGTGGTTGTTGACGTGTCTCTCTTCTCCACAGAGACGGTTCTATGCGGCTGCCAGAAAAGACCAGTCCCTTGCCCAGCCCCTAGCTGGCCTCAAGCTCTCTCCGGGGGCTGCCCACTCCTACCAGGATGTCCATGTATGTCGGGGAGTAATGAGGAGGGCTGGGCTGGGTGTCCAGGCAGTGTGGTGGGGGGCCTGAGAGTGAAGATATGAGTTTGTTTGTCTATTAGAAAATAGTTCTAACTGTGTTACTCCAATTAGGGCTGGGTGATAATTCAGTATTGTCATTTATGGTCTTTTAGTGGAATGATATTGTGATGATATGGTGATTTTGGGATATTGTGACGCACAGTTCTGCTGTCTAAACTGATGATAACAAGCAGATTTCATTTAAAAACTGACAAAATGAGGTATGAAACATTTTAAGGAATATTGTTTGAAAATTTCAGTTTTGTTTCACATCACACCTAACATTACCGTTCAGTGGGATGAACATAAATTTGATTTTTTTTTTTCCATGTAATTTTGCACATGTGAATTATATCATGATATATATTGATATAGAAAAAAATACTATGGTGATACTGATTTTAACCATGTCGCCCAGCCTTAACTCTGGTATGTGTTGCTCATGCTTGGTGTTGTCTTTTTTATATAAGACTTTAGTTGAATTTCTATCTAAATTTCATGCAAGACATATCTCTATATGTTGCCTCCTGTCCAGGTGACCAAACTGCCCAGTGGGCTGGTGATTGCCTCGCTGGAGAACTATTCCCCGGCCTCCAAGATCGGAGTGTTTGTCAAGGCTGGCTGTCGTTATGAGACGCCCGACAACCAGGGGGTCACCCACATCCTCCGACTGGCCTCCAGCCTGGTACGAAACCGTAACGCGGAGCATCCTCTGTCTTTATTCACCAGCTTTGGGAAAATTATCAAGAATTCGAGACCTGAAAGCAGCTGCACACCCGTACCTCTGATTCAGACCAAATCTTTATTGATTACTAACTTACAAACATTATGATGGACAGGCCGTCTTCATCTGTGAATGCCTATGCCTTCTCAGAAAATTATCGTCTGCACATATAGGGCTAATGTGTAGAACATACGGACCGCTTTCCAAACCACTGCTGAAAATAAATCAACATATCTACTAAATGTTGAATGCTGATGTTGTGGAGATTAGATTTTGGGCATTTTTGCCTTTTTTTGATAGTTGACAGTGGAGATAGACAGGAAAGAGTGGGAGAGAGACAGAGTGGAGGGGATGACATGTGACAAAGGTCCTGGGCCGAATTTGAACCAAGGATGTACGCACTTCAACCAACTGAGCCCCCAGGATGCCTGAATGCTTATGTTTTAAATGTCTATACTTTGATGTTGTGGTGTATTGTTCGCTTTGTTAGAACTTCAAACAGCTGCTGACGATTTAGTATTCATGAAGTCTTTCTCCTTCCAGCCCTTGTTTTTGTTATTACAAAGCAGGACATAGAGAACTTGAATAATGAATTTTAGGAGCATGAATATTACGTTCTGTCTCAGCCGGCAGTTGACAAGTGTTTTTACTTTTCCAGACAACCAAAGGAGCCTCAGCTTTCAAGATATGTCGCGGTGTGGAGGCAGTGGGAGGCAGCCTGAGGTCAGCAAGTTATAAAGAAATTTGAACTGGAATAGAAAAGATTTGTCATAACAAACCTCTGAATGTATGTACACACCATGAATGGCGTTCTTATCTGGATGTCCGCATGTCTGTGCCTCTCTGCAGTGTGACCTCATCCAGAGAGAACATGATCTACTCCGTCGACTGCTTGAGAGACGACATGTGAGTCTTTGGATGAACACCAGTGCTGTGTTCATACTACAAGTGTATTCAAGAAGAAGAAGATTGATCGGTTTTTGGTCAGAAAACAACCCAGTACGCAGTCTGAAACAGTAGAAAATTTTGGCACCCTGCAGCCAGCTGGAGAAGAAAAAGACGACCCCATACAAACCACTGTGTCATCAAAAAATAAAACAACCAATATCATAAAAAACTCAACAATTGGGGGGTGGAGGATGGACCGTTGGGGCAGAGAGTGGGGAAGACAGCATCATGCTGTTCTGTTAGGCTTGCCCTGATTTTCCAGTTGTGGGAAAGAAGTTAGAACAAATCTTAGTGGTAATAATTCAGTGTTTATTTTCCAATATGCAGTGGAAATGTATCATTTTTATAGTTTAATAAAGGTTTCCCCCAAAAAGAACCTAACTGCCTATAAAAATTTGATCAAGGGGGCAAGAAATGCCTTCTGATACAACAATAATTTCTTACACTGATGTGTACATACAAATATCTTTGGTAATTTTTGATTTTCGATTCTGATTTTTGGTCCTAAGACAAAGACTGCAAAGCACAAACAAAGATTTTAAGATCCTCCACCAGCAGATTTGTTTTTGAATTTATTTTGAGCAATCCTGAGCTGCACAGGATACTGGCCCAGTCCCACAGCAGTTCAAATGGCTGACACGTTTCTCTCCCTCTTGTTTATTGTTTGTCTGTCTACAGTGACACGGTGATGGAGTATTTGATCAATGTGACCACAGCCCCAGAGTTTCGGCCGTGGGAGGTGTCGGACCTCACACCCAGGGTGAAGATGGACAAGGCCCAGGCTGCACAGAGCGCCCAGATTGGTCAGCCTTCATTTCCCTTATAACACACACTCTTTTCAATATCTAGCTTTTGATCCCCCCCCCCCATCACCTCTCACTTCCCATTCTGAGGTCTAATCCTGTCCTTGTCTCTCTCCTCTAGGTGTGATTGAAGGTCTCCATGCAGCTGCCTACAAGAACGCCCTTTGTAACTCCCTCTACTGTCCAGACCACATGGTTGGCAACGTCAACTCTGACCATGTAAGACTGCTCATTTTTTTCCTGAAGGATAAATTCATTCATGGTTCTGTATTTATCACATTGTGACTGATGGTGTTATCATAACCTTTAAAACCCTCTTTCTAATGTTTGTCTCCAGCTGCACCACTTTGTCCAGAATAATTTCACAAGTGCGCGAATGGCTCTTGTTGGACTTGGTAAGGGTCATTACATCATTATAATAACATTCTTATAATAACCATACTATTACCATATTAACCTGAAATGACACCTGATGTCATTACTCAGCTTAACTGGGAATTAACATTAAAATAGCATCCCCAGTGTCATCTAAATAACCAGTGGATCATGCATGTGTTCCTCTTTCCCCCAGGTGTCGACCACGCTGTGCTGAAGCAAGTGGGCGAGCAGTTCCTCAACATCCGCAGCGGGGCGGGAACCACAGGGGCCAAAGCCCAGTATCGTGGAGGTGAGATCTGCTTCCAGACAGCTGGAAATCTAAACTCACTGACTGTCGAGTGTCGACCCCACACCAACCTTTGGGACCAGAATAGGTTTTAATGAATCAAAGGGTATCAACAAGCTTCAAAATAATGGGTTCATAAAATTTGATTTCTATTTTAACTAATTTCTTGGCATTTTTATGAATTCTATTTAGAAAATTAACTGACTAAATTGAATGGGGGTGTACAACAATCAACAGTCGAAGAGAAAGCTGACCACTTACCCCCGCTACCAAGAGGTCTAAACATGGCAAACTCTCCTCTCCTCTCCTCTCCTCTCCTCTCCTCATCCTGCCCTCATCCTCTTCTCTTCTCTTCTCTTGTCTTGTTTTGTCTTGTCTTGTCTTCCCTTCCCTTCCCTTCCCTTCCCTTCCCTTCCCTTCCCTTCCCTTCCCTTCCCTTCCCTTCCCTTCCCTTCCCTTCCCTCCTCTCTCCTCATCCTCTTCTCTTTTCTCCTCTCCTCTCCTTCTCTTCTCTTCTCTTCTCTTCTCTTCTCTTCTCTTCTCTTCTCTTCTCTTCTCTTCTCTTCTCTTCTCTTCTCTTCTCTTCTCTTCTCTTCTCTTCTCTTCTCTCCTCTCCTCATCCTGCCCTCATCCTCTCCTCTCCTCTCCTCTCCTCTTCTCTTCTCTTCCCCTCTCCAGGTGAGGTTCGTCTGCCCAGCTCCGGCGGTCTGGTCCACTCTGCGGTGGTGAGCCAGGCGGCGGCAGCAGGCACCGGCGAGGCTCTGGCCTTCAGCGTGCTGCAGCACATCCTGGGGGCCGGTCCGCACATCAAGAGGGGCTCCAACTCCACCAGCAAACTGGTCCAGGGTGTTGCCAAGGCAACCAGCGACCCCTTCGATGTGAGTGGCTGGCAGTTGGTTTTCATAAAAAAAAAAAAAAAGTTCATACACATCCAACAAAAACTGCATTGCAACTGCTTCACAATTACACTGATTAGCCTGAGGGGGCACAACTTGTTCTTTCATTTATTTGTCTGGGTGTCGCACACGATATCTCAGCCACCACTGATTGGGTTATACGAAACCTGGGGAAATCTTGCATCTCACGACTACACTCTACGCATTTTCAAAATTATACTGATTGACCCAAGGGGGGCGCTACAATTACAGGTCAAAACAAGGTGACCTATTTGTTTCTCACTGGCCGTTATGAGGACTGCATCATTTATGGGGGACAAACTGTTTACTTTTGCCTTGCTTATTGTGTTAGAATTGAAAGACGTCTTAAACCTTAAGTGCAACAACACCTGTAAAAAAAAAACAAAAAAACATTTGGCCCTTTCTTGTGTGTTTTTCTGTGCAGGCCTCTGCTTTCAGTGCAAGCTACTCTGACTCTGGTCTCTTTGGGGTCTACACCATCTCCCAGACTGCCGCCGCTGGTGATGTGAGTATCCCATCACAAATTCTTTCCACCTCTCTAGCTCAGTCATGATAAGAGCCTATTAATCAGCACAAGCTTTTCAGCAAAATAGCTGGATTATACCTTCAAATATGAAACTGTAAAAAGTTAAACAATCTTGCCTGACCTCCACACTCTCCTGTCTCTCCAGGTGATCAATGCTGCGGTCGCCCAGGTGAAGGCTGTTGCTGACGGTGGAGTCACAGCTGCTGACCTCACCAGGGCCAAGTAAGACAAACACACACACACACTAATACACACTAACACTAGGAGTATGTATCTCCCTGTTACTTGTTGTTATATCTGTGTGCATGGCCTATAGTATACAGCCAAATCATCTAGAGATACAGTTTAATTTAGTTTTGATTTGATATTGGCTATTTGTTGGATGTGTTTATTCAAGGTGCCTTATAGTAGTTTAATATGAATCGCAGTGGGGAATAGAACCTCTAACCTTGGCAGTGTTAGTGCCTTGCCATGCCCATTGAAATACACAGGGAATAGCTTTACCCTACCCTTCTTAAGTCTTGTCATGAGAAGCATGAATGCCAAGGTACATGTTGCCGTTTCCGTGTGTCCAACCAAACAGAAAGCATGAACCAGGCTTAAGAACGTCTCGATAAGCTAGAAGCCTTTTTATTTCTGTTCTGTCCATTTTGTATTCCAACACGTCGATTTCCACTGTGAGACAGATGGCTCGTTCTGTAAGCAGTGGGAACTCCTTCACAAGCACAGTCATAATGTGACAGCAAGAGGGGAGTGAATAGTAGTCAGAAAAAGGCAGTAGGATGTAGACTAATGTGAAAGAGGGAAACGAAAGCATATCTCGCTGAGCAGTTAATCACTTTATTACGGTCGTGTCAGATTTGCCTCTTGCTGTCGTTTGGAGCCGATAGTGTGTGATGTTGCCTAGCGTAGCTTTAAATGAATCGGGTAATTGTTATGCTCCGAACCTCCCACCGACACAGCAAAGTGATTTAAAAACAGTAAAAAATACAGAAGAGAGAGAAAACATTTGTGCAGGTGAGATAAAAAAAATAATGTAATTATTAAAACATCACACCTCAAAATAAACAAATAAACAACAAAAAGCAGAGACAGACCTGAACTGTTTAACAGAATCTACATGACAGAACACAAGGCAGAAAACAGCACAATTGCCATGATGAGGACAAAGTAAACAGTTCTGCCCTTTCCCCCTCATACTTCACACTCAGAGTTAAATATTTTCCTTTTATACTTTGCTTTATTTTGGCTTCTGACCAAATTGTCTTCCCCCCCTGCAGGGCCCAGCTGAAGGCCCAGTACCTGATGTCTCTGGAAACCTCGGAGGGTTTGCTGGAGGCCATGGGCTCTCAGGCTCTGGCCGATGGAGCCTACCAGTCTCCCGAGTCGATCACTAAAAGCATCGACAACGTCTCCTTAACCGACGTCGCCAACGTAAGTGGTTTCATTCTGTCTGTAGTTGCTTGTTAGGGCCGTCAAAACAAAGAGGAGGGATGTAAATTCTATTCTTCTTCACTGTCTTATTTCTGTCAGAGGTGGGGACTTGAGTCACATGACTTGGACTCTTGGAGTCACAATTTGAATCGCTTTAGACTTGACTTGATGCATGAAGAGAAGACTTGAGACTTGACTTGGGTTCTGGTGACTTGGGACTTGACTTTGACTTGTACGCTGATGATGTTTTTCAAGTCTTGACAAAAGATCTTGTGTTTGTGTGAATTACTTTGCTTGAAATTTATGAGATTTGTTCCAGCAGACGACTGAATTTAAATTCTGTTTTCTGAATTTGTATGGAATGATTGAATTTATTGAAGTTGAAACTGATTATAGAAATCAAACTCATGATGCTCTTACCAAGTTTTTATCCTATTAAAACGATATTGCATTTAAAATAACTACATATTTTGTTTTCTTTAAGATGTTAAATTGATACTGGACTCTTGATTTGTTCTGACTTGACTTGGTGTTCTACGTTTAGACTTGAGACTAATGACATGGGCTTGACTTTGACTTAACTTGGTTTTTAATAATGATGTTCTTATCTTTCCTCCTGTATATTTCCAGGCTGCAAAGACGTTTGTGTCCGGCAAGAAGACCATGGCATCCATTGGAAACCTTGTAAAAATGCCCTTCGTGGATGAGATCTAATCCCTCCCTGTCGCCTCGTACTGAACCTATCTGTAACATCAACTGCAAAGCAGAATTTGTTCTGTCCATTTCAGCAAAAGCAGAAAGAGAATCCAGGTCATTACCTATCATAATGCTGTTGTTCCAGGAGATAAAATGTCACCATCATGCCATTGGCTAATTTATAGGTGTTCTTATATTTTCAGTGGATGCTTCCCTGGTGCATCATAAGTCATGATCCACTCATTTGTCCACTTGAACTGTATAGCTGATGTAAATTAATGAATAAATCTATCTACCTTAAAATTTTTTGTGGTGTACTATGCTTTGAATACTATAAATACAATGAATTCTAGTCCTTAGTAGAGAAAGTTGACATTTTGTGCATCACCTATGGACAATAATTTGAATAATTAACAGACTAAATTTAACTGTTTTGTGCGCATGTCTGTGTGGAGTCAGACTGTCTTGACTGAAATTGCACAATTTATTCAGAGCAATTTTCACAACCCATTTACAGTTCTGATTGCATGATTTGTGCCGATGCCAACTTTAGGAACATGAAAATAGCTTCCCATTTCTCGTTTGGTGTTTACGGATGTTCTCGCGAGAGCTGGTGTCCACTACACACACGGAGAGACGCGAGCTCGCTTTCCAGTTCCCATTGCCGAGAGAGGGAGAGAGAGGGAGACGATCAGGAGCGACTGGAGAGGAAACGTACGTCTTTTGAAGAGCTTTTTAAAGGGGGGTAAAATAACGAAATTGAACTAGAAGTGGGGGTATTTTAAGCTTCAAAGAAAGCACTTTGCCGTGGCTGAGTATGGGCGGCGTTTTTGGTTTGTGTTTGCCTAAAAGAAGAAAAAAGCTTCCATATGGAGAGAGGGGGGCTTCATGCAGAGTCAGGAAATAAGTAGGCTGCATGCATGAATCCGTCTCCGCTGCTGGGAATTAACTAGCGATTACAGCAACACACCCGGTTTGTTTTTTTTTCCTCCGGTCCTTTTGCAAACATCAGCGGGATGCACAGTCATCTGGAGGGAGCTGTTAAATATCCATGAGCCCCGGTCAGCGATCCTCTCCTGGGCTGGAGAAGTGCCAGCAGGTCGGGCCATGGTCGGCTGTAGGAGGGATATCACCAGGAACTTTAAAGGAATAATAAGTCTGCGTATTGGACTGTACGGGATTAAACGGGATGCACGGGCAACACTGAGGCTCCGAGGATCGTCCCCATCGCCGCAATGATGGCCACGATGATAGGGCATGATCTGGGCACGGCTATGGATCCTCGCCATTGAACATAAGGGACTTTTAAATGTCCTGTCTCCCGCTTGGAGGGGTGAGATAGAGGCATATATACACACACTGACCTCCCTGCTGTCCGTCACCAAACGCGTCTTCTTGGCGATGGATAAACTCACAGTGATATCAGGATGCCTCTTCCTAGCTGCAGACATCTTCGCCATCGCCAGCATCGCCAACCCGGACTGGATCAACACCGGGGAATCAGCTGGTAAGTTATATTGGCACTTTATCCACTCCAGCACTGCCGTTTAATTAGTGAACTATCACAAACACGTTGAGTTGTTAATGGTTTATGTGCACTGGCCCATAGGGTCAACCACTGTCTAGGGCTGGGCGGTATGGAAACAATTCATATCACGATAATCGTAAGAATTTATTGCGGTATAGATGTATAACGATATCTGCGAAAGTATCGTGTCTGTCTTAGTGAAAACCTCCAATCTCCACAATGTCAACTTTTTAGGAACAAGAGCCTTATTTTTAGCTTGATGATAATGAGTTTTTGTCATTATCCATTAGGTTTTGAAAGGGTTTAATATGCCCAAGAGGTCGAAGAATATCATGAAAATCACCTAAATTGGAGTTTTGAGGTGTTAGCAGAAAACACAGATATCCAAAATCACATGTTAAAAATCTTAATTGAGGGTCATTGTATTTACCTGCATGTAGCCTAATATAAAGTAAGCACAAACTCCACAAATTTTCAAATAATAATCCCTAACTTTGCTTCAAATCTAATTTTGTGAGAGATTTAAATTACTATTTGCTGTGTTTCATTAATTTAAACAGCAGAATATCATATTACAATAGCTCAGTATCATTATTTCATCACGATATGATTGTACTGAAAGAGCATAAATGATAATATTGAATCAGTGCCCAGCTGTATGTCCTCTTCAGCAAGACTGTTGGCAACACTACCTTAAAAAATGTTGATTTGACAAAAGCTGTTGTGCGACTCGCCACCAAGTGTTTGTCCTCTTTCTCCTCTGCTGTCCAGCTGAGTCCTCTCTCTCCACACTCAGGCAGCAGGTACTGAGCTAAAAGCAAACTGAAGAAACTTAGGTTGCACTCAGGGGCGTAGCTAGGAATTGTGGGTCCTATATGCATGGGAGGGGGACTCTGGGGCTCCCCCCCTCCACTCTCCTCTCCTCCCCACACCACCATTATTCCAGCTATGACAAACATTATTATGTAGCCATCTGCAACTCAAACACATCTCCACACATTCATTTACTGATCAATTATCAGACACAGCCCCTAATCAAAATGATGGAGTTTGGGCGTTACCCTGATAGCGCTAATTGTCTGCTCTAGTCATCATTTCATCCGTAGTCTCCTGTTCAAAATCTGTCTAGGGAGGACAAGTTTGTTTTTGTACTGCACAGCAAATTTAAGAACGGAGCCAAATTTCATTCCTGCTTGTTCCAGTTTGTCTCAGATAACATGACAGTTGCAGTACCGTATTTTTGAGAAAGTGTAATTTGTTTGCAGTTTTTCAGATTTACACCAAATGCCAGAGCAGTGTGAAATGAAAGTATAAAATATTTATAAATATACACTTGAGGTCCACAAAAGGCATTTTAGTCTGGACACTTTAGGGCCCCCTCCCTCAGTTTGGGGCTCTGGGTAGTCTGAACCCCTGTCCCCCCCCACTACATCGCCCCGGGTTTCACCAGCCACCTTCTGCTCTTTGGCATTTTGCACCAATATGTTCACATTCCTCGTCCCTTCAGGTTCTTCTCCCCCATCCTTCAGCATCAAGCACCAGCCACGACAGAGACAGTTGACAAATGCTCCAACAGATTTGTGAAACGAGTGTGTGTAAGTGTTTGTGTGTGTGTGTGTGTGTGTGTGTGTGTGTGTGTGTGTGTTTGTAGCCATGGTCATGGATATCTGTTCACTGTCATTCTGCCGTGCCTCTGATCCAGAGAGACGGACAGAGAGCCTGACAGCCATATTAGTATTCTTTATCAAATTGCCATGGCTGAGTTATGGTGGAGAGCTGCAGTAAAGGCAGGAGACGGCTACTATAGACCTTACTGGGTGACGGTGACACGATTTCACCAACAGTTCACCTCCATTCATTGTCTACGAGAGCAGATGCACACAGCATGATGGGATAGGTGGTGTCGCAAACCAGGCACATGATATGATGAGAAAAGTTTACAAATATCTAGTAAGCAAATGAATGTGTTATGTCACTGGAGTTGGTATAAAAGCTGCCAACTTTATCTCCGGTAGGCTAAACAAGTAATGTCACTTAACTATCCCATCACATCCAAATAGCTGTAGCCATTTAACTAGAGTAAAGCACAATTTCAAAGTTACATTTTCCATATGTATGCTTCAAAATTAAATTAAGAAAATGATAAAATACAAAATAGGTGTCCATAAACAATGTTAAACAAGCTAAGAATTTACTCCAATGCTTGTCCCCAAAACACTCAATGAAATACCCTCAAGGGACAACTTTTGGTCCTGTATACACACTTAACTAAAATCGTTATATAATACCAGGAAGACGGTTCTTTAGGCCTGTACTACAGCAGAACCCTTGTTGGTGTTATAAGGAACCCTTTTAGAAGGGCTTTCTATAGGTTCACTATAGGACCATGCTCAAATGTTCATTGTTGAACCTTTATGGTGCTGAAAATAAATCTTTTAAGGATGCATGAAATGCTCCAAATCAGCAGTATTAACAGACCTTTTTAAAAACCATGCTGGACTCTTTATTCTGATTTACCAGGATTTTTTATTTTTAGGTCAATACAGTATTACCCGCTGCTCTAACCAAAGATCCCTTTAAGAACCAGTATGTTGTCATGTTACTACAAGTTGCTTTGAATAAATTTGATGTGCACTAGGGCCGAATAATTGTGTCTGAAATGATAATTGCTAGATATTGTGGTCACAGTTGTTAATTATGATTATTAGTCCGCATGATTTGAAACAAACAGAATAATTTTTCTGCATTTGTGGCATCTTACATTAACATCATGATTATTTTCACTCACAGCAGATGTTTTGAATGAAATATTTATGTTTTGAGTGATTAATTATTGCTGTTATGACAATATTACAGCCTGCGATTATTAGCTGTGGGAGCAAAAATTGCATATATGATTATATGGTATTAATTGTGCAGCCCTAGAGTAGAAGTGCCCACCAAATACCATATGTTATGTTTGTTTTCTACTTGTAGATTGTCAGATTCCCCAGGTATCGCACTACTGTAATATCCAGATCCAAAGTCCATAGGCTAAACATTGACTAAAACTAAAACTGATGCAACAACAAACAGACGGCCTTCGCACCACTATATGCAAAGTTGTGTTGCATGTTTATCACAGGCTTGAATCAGATGCAAATACAGCCTACTCAATGCATCTGGCAAACAGGTTTACGTTGCATAACTACACCCACCAAATCAATTAAAACATTTTTTGCCAACACCTCTCACTCTTTATCCTTCAAAATGGGCTTAAGTTCAACACAATTAATTCCATCTGAGGCTTCTGCCCTCCTGTTCCACAGAGGAGCAAGCAGTGGTGTGAAATCGGACGGGACTAAAAGCCTTTTGTTTCCGTTTAATTAGCGTAATAGTAATTACCTGATGGGGGGTGGGGGGGGTGGGGGTGTTGTTTGTAAATGGAGATGTGTGTAGTGACTTTTAATTAGGCCTCCTGGGACAGAAATACTATCCACTTGAAGCTCAATTATGACGGAAATTATCCCTCAGCTGGGAGCGTTTTGTGTCAAAAACATGGAGAATCATCCAGTGGAAATCAGTGTTTCCTCCTCCCGCACTTAGACTGGCTCTGATGCTACTTCTCACTAGATTTTTTTTACACACCAACAAAACAGTAAGAATGTTGAAATGTCTCACGATGTTAATAATGTACAACAAGGTCACTCTTACTGTGCACTTGTTAACTCGTCATCATGTGGTCGTTCAGATGGAGACGGCGACACCTCATTAGCTGCTGTTGTGACATTGTTGAATCACTTAAAGGCAAACTTGTTTTCCTTTGCTGCTGTTCTGTAATTCCCAATGCTTTGTCATGTACCACAATGTTAGTGTGCATGTTTATGAGCCCTGTGTGTGTGTGTGTGTGTGTGTGTGTATTTGTGGGCGTATGAACACCGGTGTGCCGCCTAGTTAAGTACAGTAAGTACTCTGTTGTGAAGTTGGAAGCAGTGGGAGACTGTCTGGGTTTTCGGGAAGTGTTTACCAACCACGGATTTTGGCTGGCCGCTTGTAAAGTATACTGTACCTACACGACACACACACACACACACACACACACACTCACACACACACACACACGACCATGCACACCAACACTGTGCTGCATGACAAAGCATTTCTCATCCGCTCCGTCTAATATGCTCTCATCTTGATAAAAAAAGAAACTAGTTTTTCTCTCCTTATCTCTTATTTCTCTTGTTTCCTCGTGCTTCTCTCACAGGATTATTGTTGTGGGGTCACAGGAATACTGTCAGGGCATTACGGCTCTGACCTTTGGACTTCTTACTATTGCTTGAAATGCGGATCTAGGAATTAAAGCTTATTCCACTGCAACACTCATTGCAAGTTGTTCTGGATAAGTGAGTCAGCTAATTCCCAAATGCCCAATCCTATTAAAGGACAATTGGATTGATTCGATACCATTTAACATTTCCCACAACAACGCCCTGCAGAAACCTTCACTGTGGTGGGATTTTATGTATCCCCAGTTTTGTGTTGCGGTCTCAATGCTTTCAAAACCAATAAAAGAGCCATTATTTTGTGCTACGCTATTCAAATTGATAGAATGCGGAATTGGCTGTATATCGCTGGACCTTTCCCCTGCTAAAATGCAGTTTACAGATAGTCTTTTACATAATTTCTTTGTTTTTTTTATTCGCAACATGTTTTCCTGTTTCATTCTTATGTTTCTAATTCATGTTCTGGCATTTTTATTGTCTATCTAAGTTTTGAAAAGTACCGATTAGTAAGTGTTTATTCTTATTTTTATATTTTTTCCTTATTCATATTCTTATTATAAAAACAAATGCCATTTTCCTTACGGATGGAGCAACAGCACATCTGGATTCACCACTGGTTGTTAATCAAGCTCTCTGACTTGGACTCCAGTATGCAGTATGCCTGGGAAAAAATATGAAACAGCACTATTCAGATCCCCCCCCCCCCCCTCATATGAAAGGATGTGTGAGAGGGAACAGGATATCCTGTGTATAGGGGGAACAGCGGTCAGCCTCCAGAAGGATGCGGTTCCCACATCCTCAGCCTTTCCTGGTATCAGTACGTCTCCCCACTCAGCACTGTATCCATGTACAGGAACTGAGGCTAATACTATGGGACCATTAATTATTTAAAGGTTGTTTTTATTTTTACGGCACGCAGCAGGATGGATGAGAGGGGAACTTGATATGGGAGAAGATGAGGAATGTTTTTAAGAATTTTTTAGAGTACTCAGTTGCCGTATGACACACTGTGTAATTAGGAATACACAAGGCTAGAGGTAACCAATTACATTTTCTCTCAAATAACTTTTTTGTGAGCTTGTACTTGTGTTTTACAATTTTCAAAGTAGTCAGTATTGTACTTGGCAACTTTTTAAATCACACCCATTACAGAGTAAAAAATTTGTAGGCTCTCCATAAGCATTGTGTCAGTACGGAAGAGGATTAGGTCCATGTCAAAAAAAACATTTTTAGTCCTTAGAATAAAGTCAGAAATCTGTCAGAACTCTAAGTCTGAATTCTGAGATTCTGAGAATAAAGTCAGAATTCTGAGAATAAATTGACTAATTCTGACTTTAAACTCAGAATTCTATTAATCTATTAAACTATTAATCTCATAACTCAAATAAAATTTTCCACATGTGACCCTAATCCTCTTCTGCACATCAGAAACTGGCCACTGGTAAATTTCACCTGCATCAAACCTGTGACAGCATGTGGAGAAAACATTAACTGTAACATTAAATACTTACATTTATCCTTAACAGTAGCTCAGTTAACATTAGCCAAAAAGCCATCCAACCAGCTACAGTATTATTGGTTTGTGTTAGCCTGGTTGTTGTTTTGCTAGTTTGCTAACCTTGCTAGCTAGCTGGATAGCTAATAGCAAAAGAAGAAACATCAGTGTTGTAACTTTATGGAATAATGGCGTTTTTTTAATGTGTTTTTTTTACAGGTAGGGCTGAACAATTTTGAAAAAATATCTAATTGCGATTATTTTGACTGATATTGCAATTGCGATATGATTTGCGATATTAGAGGGAATGATAATTTTTACATCATTATTCTCATTTTCATTGAAAAACATTAAAATGATTATGGTGTGATTTTTGCGGGGATCTGTACCAAACAAAGATGTTTTCTTAAGTCTGCAGAATATGATGTGTAGGCCAGGACATCTCTGCAACACGACAGTATTTAAGTTAAAATGGTATTTTGACACATTTCGCCTTTAACAAATATTGCACCTCCTGCGATTTGAAAATTGCAGTAGGCCATATTGCGATTTCGATAAAATTTAGATTAATTGTTCAGCCCTAATCATAGGTCAAATAATGACATGAATTTCTAAAGTCTATTTTTACTCTCATCATAGTCAATAAAAACATGTTGAACTGCTGTTTTTTGTATTGTATGGGGAAAAAGTCATATTTAACAATGTCTATTACATGTCTGAGTACTACTTTTACTCAAGTAGATTTTTATACCAGTAAAACTTCAGTTAAGCGACAGCACTTGTGCTTGAGTCTGATGTTTTGGTCTTTCCACCCGGGGGATTCGTTTCCTTGCCTGCTCCTCTGACGCACAGATCCATTTCAGCAGAGGGATCAAGGACATCGAGGACGCTGACGTGGAGAGACACACCGGCTGTTCGAACCTGGATCGAACCTGTGAACTTCCAGTTACACGATAGTCTTATCTAACCACACTCTCTTTAACATGAAGCTTTATACCTTGAGCTGCACCAGCTACATCATTTCTGGGTTTTGAAGTCTTTAAAATTCAAACCGTTACCTCTCACTGCCATTTGGGACCACCAAGTGCAGCTTTAATTATTTTAGCACATATCTTAACACACTGCTGTAAAGATTGCGACTTGTGATGTCCTCATAACTAACTGAATATACTTTATGCAAGTGTTTTATCCATGCCCTGTGTCAGCAACTCATCTTCGTTTATATCTCTACCGTCACATGAAAAGCCCACAATTATGATTTAAAAAAATACTCAGGTGTTAATTATGAAGTAAGAGCTCTTTTTTTAATCACTGAAAGTCTGAGGTGTTTATTTAAAAGCAGCAAGAGGTTTTATGTCAATTTCATATTTCTGTTTCCTTCAATTTTCCTGCGCTCATTTCCTGCAATTTTGGTTGCTTGTGATGTTGGCCATCTTATTCTACAGTTGCACTCTGTAAGTTGCCCCTGAATAAATCCCAGAAACGTAAAAAATAAAGTTCCCTCTCTCTGTGTTTGGCACGGACTGCTGGCTCCAGATAATGCTGTGAAAGAGCGACAAAAGAGGGAAAGGCATGAAAAAAGAAACAACAAAAGAGGCGTGGGAGGATTTCATTTTGCATTTCTCTCATTTATATGTGAGGAGTCCTTTGTTGTCGGACTGGATGAGGAGTGGAGCGGAGTGCTGAGCAGATGCATTCTCCGCTGGGCCTTGGAGGGTGGGGTTCCCCTGCTTGGTGTGTGTGTGTGTGTGTGTGTGTGTTACGTGCAGAGGTCTGACCTAGCTGGCATAATTGGACCCACCAGGCTTTGGGGTTAGTGACTCACCACCTGATGTTGAGGCCGTTGGCCTTTTCATTTGTTGACTTCCACCTTTCTGTTAGTCTCTTGTTTCTCTCGCCCTCTGATGCCGTGGGAGGGGGGGTGGGAGGGGGGGGGGGTTGATGTCTGCTGCCATTGGCCTGCAGCCCAACAGCCTGTTTCCCTCCCGACACACTTCCATAAATGACGTCATGTAACCTGGTGTTGTTGTGAAAACCACAAAGAGCCGCAAAGAGTTGGAGCTTGTGTTGGCTTGTTGGAAGGCTTTGGTTTGTTTGTTTGTGTCTGTAGGAATGTGATGTGATCCTTAACTCCGTCTGTCTCTGCCTCCTGTGAGGAGGATAAACCTTCAGGCCCATTCACATCTAGGACGATAACTATAAAAACATTTAAATCGTTTTAAGTAAATTGAATGTGTGTTTTCCCACTGTAAAAAACATCCATAACTATATCTATATTTTGCTGATTTTTATTCATGTCGGTGGTGGTTTGTCTTATGATGATCTCATAATGGAGGTCATAGATTAACCCACTTTTTAATTTAAAGGGGCATCTTTGATCTTTATCGACCTCTATCAGCCACCAGTAGGAATTGCAGCAACATAGATAGAACTTAATCACTTAATCTCTCTTTTTCTTTCTCTTTCTCTCTCTCTCTGACAAAGCAGTACAGTATTTCAAATGGGGTAAGACTACAACATTGACTAATAATGAATAATATATAAGCAGTAATCTAATGAATAACAACAATATTGGAAAGAGAAGAACTCTTTTGAAAGAGTAATTGGATAGAAAGGGAAAAGGAAAGCAGGGTAAATCTGCAGCAGACAATACATTTTTAACGTTTATATTTTCTCACACAGCCGATGACATTTACTAACAAACTGATCTGCTCGTTCTACAGTTTTTAAATTTTCCCCCAATAAAACCTGGAGCTTTTCTCTTTCTGTAAACACAGAGAAAGTTGACTCTTCTTCTCTCTCTCTCTCTCTCTCTCTCTCTCTCTCTCTCTCTCTCTCTCTCTCTCTCTCTCTCTCTCTCTCTCTCTCTCTCTCTCTCTCTCTCTCTCTCTCTCTCTCTCTCTGTCTCTCTCTCTCTCTCTCTCTCTCTCCCTCACAGGCTCTCTGACGGTGGGACTGGTCCGGCAGTGTCAGACCATCCACGGACGGGACCGTACCTGCATCCCCCCTCAGCTGCCCCCGGAGTGGGTCACCACGCTCTTCTTCATCGTCCTGGGCATCATCTCGCTCACCGTCACCTGCGGCCTGCTGGTGATGTCACACTGGCGGCGCGAGGCCACCCGATACGCCCGCTGGATCGCCTTCGCCGGGAGTAGGTGTTCACTCTCCTCCATCACTTCTGTCTCATTCCGCCCCCACAGAGTCTCTGATGTGTTCACAGACACGCAGGTGACTCGTATTGTTTGCACAGTCCTTTTCCCAGCGCCACATTATGTAAATTTATGCGACGCGAGCCTGGAAATGTTTACTTGAGTCATCTAAAGCAGATGAAGCAGAACAGAGTAATGCATTAGACTACTTGTTTATTTCTAAGTCTGTGCTTGCAATCCGCAGCACAACCAAGTCTATCATAGTTCCTAACTGAAACATAGGCTATACACAACATATATCATTTGGCGGATGCTGCTATGCTTTTACCCAAAGCTTTTTGCAGCATCTTAAGAATCGGTGGCCAACATAGGAATTGAACCTCTAACCTTGCCTGTGTTAAAGCTGCACTTGTTAATGTTTTTTTTGTGAAATTACACCCACCATATCAGCCTAAATCACAAAGTGGGGCTGCAGTAAAGAAGAGCGTCCCATCCCCGCTATCTGAGACCCTGTAGATTCTCGCCTAGATTCTATTTGCCCAGATGAAATTTTAGTGTCAGGTATGGACACTTCTCAGCCCACAGGGGGTGACGAATTGAAACCTAAGCCACAGTCGAGTAAACAACAAGAGTAAAGAAGGAAGTGCTAAAGCCACGGCCAAGGAAGCATCAGAACTTTTTACCAACATGTCTCATTAGAGAGTGAGCAATCAGTATGCTGAGACATGCTTTGGGTGCTTTTGTGGTTGATTTTTGGCCTTTTTGGACTGTATTGGAGAGCAGTGCAGCCTGCCAAAGAAATGCGTAAGAAGCTCTATAGTGAAGAAATTGATGAGATTTTGGTCAGAATCGATCAATATGATGGAAAATGATGGGAGTGCAGGTGGAAAATGGCTGGAGTTGAGCTTTAAAAACTGTGACACTGACAAACTGCCAAATGAGAATCAGCTGCACCTGGAGAATCTCCTGTCATATAAGCGGTGATCAATTTGATATCAGCGATCTGAGCTTCATGCTGCTTATCGTTTCAGCGAAAGCTTTCCGTCTGGTAACTGCAAACATCTTGACGAAGTGTCTGCCAGAGAGTTTTCACCGATGAACCGGTTTCTATTTTTACAGGAGAGAGATGAAGCTTGTCTCTATTAGCGAGGACGACCGGAGCTTTTTCTGGCTCTGAAGGTGGAATTATGTGATGCTGCTTCATAACGGCGGCTATTATTTTCTTTTAGGAGGACAAGGACAGCTTTTCCACACACGGTGAATAGGTTCATTGATCAGTTTCGTATCTGGATGTTATGTCTGAAATGTGGCTGTGATATTTTGGTTCTAAAGGTGGTGAAGTGGCCCAGTTTCTGAATGAGTGTTTTGGAGTGGACATGAGGAACTAGATATTTAATACTGTGAACAACAATGTGTCGTCTAGATAGGATACTAACACCTCTCTCTCTCTCTTTCTCTCTCTCTCTCTCTCTCTCTACAGTGGTCCTGTTTTGTATGGCAGCTCTCATATTCCCAATAGGCTTCTACATTAACGAGGTGGGAGGACAGCCATACAAACTGCCCAACAACACAGTGGTGGGCTCCTCCTATGTACTCTTTGTTCTCTCCATATTCTTCACCATAGTGGGACTGCTGTTTGCTGGTAAGGTGTGCTTACCTGGCTGACATATCCGACCCCCCCCCCCCCTCCTCCTCCCTCCTCCTCCCCCCACACACCCCTTTTTGTATCCTTGGAGACATACGGCCAGTGGAACTGACTTCGCCCTGGCAGCGTTGGAAGCATCGCCGAAGTGCGATGAGGAAATCGAGAAGTGTGTTTTTTTCTTTTTTGGGAATCGTCCCGATGCGGCTCAGATAACCGAAGCCAAAAGTCGGGTGTAGCTTCTGTCCATCTGTGATCATTATTTTTCCCCAGAGAGAGACCAGAGGTGGATGTAGATGTGAGTGAAAGCGTCCCTTCGTCTTCGTCCGTACCCGATCGATGAGGGGTGAAGATAGAGGAGGATAGAAGAACGAGCGTCAGGAAAGTGGATGAAAACAGAAAACCCCTGCAGGTGTCATCTTTCATCTTGGACGCTTGTCATCCCGTAGCAAGACCGTAACATAAACCCTCTGCCTTCTCGTCCCGCCCCCTAATCTGTTCATATTAGGGTTAGACTGATATATTGGGCCGATATCGGCCTTTTACTAAATATCAGATATCGGCCAGTCATGTCGTCCACCTCCAATAAACTGAGGTTCCTCGCTGATCACAGCTTCACAGCGTCTGTAAAACCTGCAATGAAATATTATTTTCTTTGCACATTTTATTTATTTGTTTAATTGTTCATGTTTTTTTTTTTGTAAATGAATTCTTCATTTAAAGGCCAAATGTATCCTAGAGTTTCCCCTGACATTCAGTAGATGGATGGGTCTCCCTGCCTTAAAGAGCTGTTAACACTAAAATAATTTCATCAGTCTGGGTTTCAGTGGAGAGTTTTAGTGTCCCATGATGCTCTGAATGCTGTTCCAGAGGCTTGTCCACCCTGATGAGAATAAAACTCTGGGGGAAAACATTGAATATGTTAATTTTTTTGGCTTGAAAATGGTCAAAATGAAATAAAAAACTATGAGTATCGGCCTTCAAAAACCCGCATCGGTCCCTACTTCCTATCAATATGAGGGTCAGTAAATGGAAAGATGTAGCCATACTGTACGTGTCCATGGGTTTTCTTGCAGGACGAGGAGCTGGTCTCTAGGATGACGTTACATTTTCATCTAAACGTTCAGCTTTGTTCATTTTAACGATGTAGTGAATGTATTAATTCACCTCATTGAGCTTTTTCTGTTGTTCATGCACTGTATCGAGAAATGACTTTAAATCTTTTGACTAGTTTTTGTTTTCTGTGTTCGGGTCTTTGTTGCCTAACTTTATTCCTGTATAGATTAACAGACAAGCCGGTCTGTGTCGTTTCTGGAAGCACTGTGATATTCATGAATGAGCATGGAAGATCTCATCCCATTAAAAATGACTCACTGAAGCACCGATTATCTCAACGCTTTGTGTCGACAGTGTTACCAGTTCATCTCATTATCATTATTTACTGAGGATCACAGAAGGACGAGCTTCAATTCCTAAATCACCAACATAATCGGTGCAAAGTTATGATTGTGTAAGAGAGATGTGCTAAGAAGGGAACTAAGAGAGAAATTGACAATATTTTTCTTACTTCAGGATGGAATTAGAGCATATTGCTGTTGTCGTGTGAAAATATTGTAACTCCAAAGGTTGTTATTTTCATGTATTCACTTCTGTTGAAGGACAAAACCCTTTCAAAACCCATTGGATAATGTCAAAAATGCATCGTCACCGAGTTCAAACCACGGCTGTTTTCCCTTATTCCTGACATTTTGGAGATGCGAGGTTTTCACCTGACAGCGACAGATTGAAACTGTTGAGTCAGATGGGTGCAGAATAGATAAAATCAGTCACTGAATTGTCTTACAGATGCTTTTACCTTTTTATTTTCTTTTTTTAACCGTACAGTGCGGTGCCAGCGGAGCTTGGATAGAACCGAGTATCGCACCCATTTTCATCCTTTGTGTGAGAGTGTACACACAGGATATGTTTAGGTTGCTATGGAAACCTATTTGAAAAGTATTTGGTGTGCGTGTGTTTTCTAAAACGGTCCAGCCGGCTACAGGCAGCCATATTAAAGGTCACATCCCACTCTCCCTCTGCTGTCAGGAGTCAAGTATTCAGATGGCCTCCTGCCTCTGACCTTATAACCAGCTCTCCCAGTCACAAGTGCTGCTATTTTAAGACCTGAAATCCATTTTTTCCTCAAGTGTACCCTGTTGTGTCCTTGCTTGTTGCTTTTTCTTTTATTTCAAATGTTGCGGTTCCCATGGTAACAAACAGAGAAAAGGGAGAGAGAGAGAGAGAGAGACACAGACATGTGGTACGGTCGGGCGTTATAAAGTGATAAAGCAGCTTCTCTCTCTCGGCTAAGGTGAACAAAAATACATGAAAAATATATCTAGTTGCACAATACAAATATTCAGTGATAATAACATGCTGGTGGGAAGGAATATGTTTAATTAAAATAGATGGACTTTGTTTTCAAAAAATTGAACAGTCATCTTTGATACAGGGATTTCTAAACAGTCACATCCAAATAAAATCCTACCTATCCTTTACTTTAATGAGGTAAAGAAGTATGAGGCAAAGAATTTAAACAGTTTAATACTTTTAATACTTTATTTTATTGCTCAATAAGGCGCTGTGTCTCTATTTGTGTGGTTGTTTTAACATTTTTTAACTTGAATCCAGATTTTGATCACCTTTTATAATATGAGGGCATGATGGATGCACACACAGTACAAAAAGTACACTGAATATACAAAATACTTAGGGACACTTCTCCTTTAATGAAGTACACTGATGAAATTAATCCAGGTAAAGGTTGATATCCCTTATTGATTTCCCTTATTAAATCTATACCGATCACAAAGGAGGAGATGTAGATGAAGAGAATCAGAGGAGTTACAGAAGGATTTTTAAGCTTTGAGATAATTTAGATGTGCAAAAGGGGCTGCAACTCAATATGGGGAAGATATCTCTAATCTTTTGAACATGCAGTGTAGATCATAATCTGCCCTTCAAGTCTGATATCCCATTCCAAAATGTGTGACAAAACTGGCACCTTCACTGAAAAAACATGTTGTAAAAGTGCATTTTATTGTAGAATACTTCTGAAGTTAAAAGCCAAACTAAGAGATTTATTAAAAAAAGTTTCCAGGAAGCAATTATTTTTCAAAATGGATATATATCATGAAAAACAGATAGGAGGCTGGAAAGCATCTCAGCCTCTGATGTTAATGATGGCAGAAAGCTGAAACATCCGAGGCCCTCCAAAATGGGTTAAAAAGCCTTTATTCTATTTGGCTATTCATTATGAAAAGTTTAAAAAACTTTCGGCCCAATGAGTGCAGTTTGTGAACTTTTCATGATGGATATCCAAACAGATTAAAGGCTTTTTAACCTATTTTTCGAAGTGGCTGGGATCTATTTTTTCCTCATGAATGTAGAGCATTTTGGAAATAAATCCTTTGTGTGTTTCCCACTGGTCCAAGCAGAGGCTTTATTGTGTCCTATCAGTATGATCAGCTGCCTGTTTTTACATCATTGAACAGTCTGTCAGCCTTCTTCTACAGCATCAAGTGGTTCAGGCAGCTCTACAAGGGCTTTTTTCTTCTATCAAAAAAGGTATCTTGTTACAAATTACGTGATCATTTCTTTTGGATGCCTACAAAATCTAAATTAAAAAAGTAATAAAGGAGCGCTGCCCCTCTGCTCACTCCTGTCTCCTGCTACTTTTCCTCCACAGCTGTTCGTTATTCACTTCGTATTAAAAAACATTTCACAGCAGCAGCAGTGGTGAGACCAGTTTTGATACATGCTTTTAATAAGCTTCTCTTGTCATTTCATCTGTCTGGTCACAGGAACGCTTCCACATGCAGTATCTTTACTCTCTGCAGGTTCAGAGCAGAGAGAGAAATTACTGCACTGCACATCCCATATACTGCAGTTTCTGACATCTACAGTACTGAAAGTACAGGCGAAACAATCATGAAGATTTGGAAAATAAAGGGGAAAGATCTGCAGTAGCATAATGATAAGGTACAGTCACATGGAAAGGACAATATTACACATCATCAATAGAAAAACATTCATAGGATATACAATACCTTTTAGGAATTGCTTATGGTAGTACAGCTTTCATTATTGTTACATTCAGACCAAACAAATACACTATACATCAAGTTCATTTTTATGTTAAATATAATAAACAATGACGGGACAAAACAGGTAATTGGTCAAATGTTACAAACATAGAAGGAAATCCAACTGAAGATAAAGATTAACATAAAGGGATATGTGAACATGTAAACACATCAGCTTAGTTTGGCACAGAGATAAAGTAATTTAAAGTTACTATCTGTTACAATAATATTAGTATGAAAAACAGTATGGTAAAATGCAGACAGTGGATTTGAAACACCACTTCTCACCACAAGGGGGCGTAATTAGTCAATTTTACTTCAGAAGATGAGTCGGCCACATCAAGTATTCAAGCTTGCATCACTGAAGAATTTTCAATCTCCAATTTAAAGTTGTTTGAAGAACATTAAGGACCATAGACACATATTTAAAAAATACATGCACTTTGAATTGCCTTTGTGTATGAAATGTGCTATATAAATAAACTTGCCTTGCCTTTAAAACCGTCCCATACATCTTTAAAGGAGATTCCCACTCAATTTCAACTTTTGTGGTTTGTCAAAGCCCTAAAGAAGTCCAGTCAGGATCTGCCACCTTGTTCCTGTTCTTAAACACACACAGAGCCAGACGGCAGCCACATACCTTACAGCACATAATCCCTACGCTCAGACACAGTTCAGTACAGTCCAGTTTCCCCCCCCCCCGTCTCGTGCTCAATCACGCTTTGCGTCAAGCCATGGCGGGCCTGCTCCGCTGCCGCCTGCTCATGTGGGCGGCAGCGAGCAGCAGCAGGCCGGTGAGGAGCTCCAGGCCGTAGGAGAGCCAGGCCAGACCCAGAGACCAGCCGAAGGAGGTGCGGACGTGGGCCAGGCCCTCCGCCCCCACCAGCCGCTCCGTCTCCGCCAGGGCGCGGTAGGAGTAGATGATGTACAGACTCGCTCCGCACAGAGTCAGCAGGCCTGGGGGCACAGAGGAGACAGTGTACACTACCAGTCAAACGTTTTATTTTTTACTAGTTTCCACATTTTAGAATAATAGTAAAGACATCAAAACTATGAAATAACACAAATGGAATTATGCAGTGACCAAAAAAGTGTTAAACAAATCAAAACTATCTTATATTTCAGATTCTTTAAAGTAGCCGCCCTTTGCCTTGATGGAAAGGCGCTTTGGAAAGAAATTCATACATAGGATCAACAAACTTCAAGCATTTAAGCATAAGCCTTTAGATCAAAATGGCTTTAAGAGAATTTAAGATAATTAAAAATATAGTACATTCAATCAGAACTTTCCATTAATAATTCATTAATAACCTGTAATCCATGCACAAAAGGGATTAAAAAAAATCCCTTAATTACTAGTGTCTCCATGAATCAACCAATGAGTAAATCCCTTAAAAAAACATGATACTAAGTATGATACTTTTTTAATGGATAATTAATGTTTATGTAATGGAGAAATGAAGGACAGGATAAAATGAAGGGGTTTGGTTTCGTAGCAGCCTAAATCTAACTAATCGACAATCAATCACAAAACCAAATGATGGAATACAGTGTGAAAATAAAAGAACAAGGAAACAAAACAAAGCTCAAGACACAAAGTTGCATGTTGGGAGATGTAACAGGCATTCATCAGGCATTTCTGCTGAAACAATGGACCTCATTTAAAAACAAACACTTAAGGAGGTAAAGAGCATGCGACTTCCTCGGCCGGACATGATGTTGGTCAAAATTAGCCTCATTTTTGCCTCGTGATCTTGTCAAGTCAACAAATCATGGTGAAATCGTTTTTTAAAGTGCTGTTGCATCGAGACAAATCTCCATCACAGGGTTTCTCCTCAGGATGTGAAGCCTTGAAGAGACAGGAGGTTGAGACAGCTGAGGTATGTTGGTGAATGTGGGTGTTATATTTTAACAAACAAACATCAAGTGATTACAAAGCCATCCATTCATTTTCCAAAAACCTTTTGGCCTTGTGTCTTTTTTTTCTTCTCATATCCATAAACTTTCAAGGCTCGTGGGAACTCTGTCAGCGCTGGCATCATACTTTAGCAATTATAAAGCGGAAACTCGCCTGCGGTCCTGAGCACTCATCAATAAAACCAACGATAACGTCAAGCCATTATAGTCACAGAACCACTGTCATGTAGCCACAGATAATCGTAAGAAACAGGAAATGCACTGACGCATGTGTTATCTGCTTACATAACCTGCTAGACCACACACACACACACACACACACACACACACACACACAGAAACACACAGACGTCTGAGTTCTCAGAATTCCATTGTGTTGCTATTAGAAACCCATTAAATTTTGGCGGCTTGCTACAGTTTCTAAGAGGATGCAAGTGGAGCAGGGAGACTAACTAGGGTGGGACTAATAATCATTTGATCACGATTACACCCCGGGGTGTCATCCTGGCGGAAGCTGCCTCTGGTAGCTCATTTTCTCGCAGTTCACAGTAAACAGTAGAAAAGCGGCGAGACAGGCACAGACAGACAGGGGAGGAACGATCTGACATACAGACGGGCAGGAAAAGATCTACACACATAGAGACACACATGAGAATCATAAAAGAATCATGCAACAGTGTTATGTATTAGAGAGACAAAAAAATATATAACACTATTCCCATGTTACCTAACAAAATAATCTATTCTGATTACAGATACTTATGAAAAATTAGAGGATTACTTCTGGGAATACCTTTAAAATGAAAGCAAGAAACTCATAAAGCCATTTAAACTGTGGCAGGTGTTCGTCTTCATAAAATGTGGCACAGAGGAAAGTTTGTTTTTCACTTTTTCTTTATAACTGGGCCTACTTTATACCTAAACATGACAAAGTAATCTCAAAGTAATCAGAATGCATTACTGAGTTTGAGTAATCCACTGGATTACCTTACTGATTCCAACTTTGATGAAGTAACTCGTAACTGCACTGGAATATATTTTTAACCCAACCCTGCATCTGTTCCTATGGTTACTATAGCCTAACAATTACAACAATTACACTCTTTTTTTCAAAGGTACAAAAGCCAATCGGGACTGACACTGTTGGGATTTTGCCATCATTATTATGACTATAATAATAAAAAACAATGATAAGTGGTTACATGCGTCATGCAAATCACACATGTACTTCCACTTTTGTTTTTTAAAGTTGTTGTAAATGAGTTTCTGAACTTGAGATCATTTTGTAAATTTACTCATTTAAGAAGAAACCTTATCAAGAATGGGTATCAATTACACTGAAGATGAACTGCATGAGAGGCAACGGAACAAAGCCCTGCAGGGAGCGCAGCCACATACCCATTAGGCAGCGTGACGCTTGGTGAGGAAGGTAGTCGCATAAAACAGAGATAGAGGAAACAAAGCAATTAACAGACGATCCTAATTACCAGGTTTATACGTATAAACTTATCATCGTATAGAATAACTTCTTAGAATAACTTCTTGGCAGGAAATGGGTATAAATATATTTATACCCATTTCCCGCCAGAATAACTCGCAAGAAGTGTCTCTCTCACTCTCACTTCAGCTGTTAAAGTCGACAGCTCCTGTTCCTGTCAGGGTTTTATTTACTTAAGGAATTAAGCGAAGGGAGTTTCAAACCGAGAAGCACACTGACACACACACACACACACACACACACACACACACACACACACACAGACAACATGCCTGAAGTCAAATTCCAGTAAATCTCAAGTATTAGAAGCTATTTAACTGATACTTACTAGAGAATGTAACTGAATCAAGTAGGAATGTCAGTGTAAGAACAGACCGAATGATAAACTGGGCGAAGAGAAATTAAGGAAAAACAATATGATCAAACGGATGCGGTGCCGTGCTCGGGGGCCCGGGACAGTCACAGTCACCAAATTCACGAGACAGCTCCAATCTAATTCCAGCCTTTATTCCATTTCACACATTGCCATGTGCTGCTGCTTAAAGGGAGACTATAAAGGGCCTTGTTTATTAAGTGTTTGTCTAACACAAGGCCCTCTTTATGGAGGTCATATGCTGCTGGCTGGAGAGCACCCAAGGGCCCACATGGCAGCAGTACAGACACTCAATCAGATGCTCAACCTTAAAGCAACGTTATGCAACTTTTTTTTTTATATTAAAATAACAATAAATAAATAGGATATATGATCAGTCTGGGTCTGTTTGTGACTGCGTGTTCATGCCTAAATCCCTTAAATCCTCTTTTCAGTGTTGTTCTGGATGTTTGGGGGCGTGTACCATTAGCTGTGGCCAGTGCTGAGCTGAAGTCATAGCAACAACAACAATAGTAGAAAAGATAAGGTAAGAAAACGTACAGCGAAGACGGACCTGTAGCAGATAAGACTCAGGTTCAGAAACACGGTGAACATCAGTGACTGCGTTTACATGGACTTGAGTACCCCGGTTATGATCGGGTTTTTGAAGTATCCCGTTTTTGTGTTTGCGCATGTAAACATCATATCCCGATTTCAGAAACCCGGATAAGCCCTTATCCCGGTTTTGAGAAACCCGATTATGCTAGCTGGAGTACTCCGAAAGAAACCGGGATACTGTTGCATGTATGCATCTTATCCCAGTTTCAGCCAAGTGACATAACAGAAAAACACAAACAATGGCGGCGGCAACGAGAGCGTCTCACTTCTGGAGCGATGAGGAAACAGAGTCTTGTCTTTCAGGGATGAAAGAATTAAATATACTTGGCAGTTTAGATGGGAGAAAGCATCGAAATGCTGACCTATTCAAGTCTGTAGTATACAGACTACAGGAGGCCGGTTTCCCAACACGTACAGTGGAGCAAGTCAGGTCACGGTGGAAAATACTAAAGAAACATTACTACCTGACCAAACATCAAAACAAAACGAGTCAAATTAATTTAAGGTTAACAGTTACAGAGGAATATCAGATTAACGATTTCAAAATTGCCGGTTTGTGTTGTAAACATCACAGGCGCCTGCGCAAATAGCATGCAGTCATCTGTAACCGGGATACTAGTATTTATCATGTATACGGGGATATGAATAACCAGATTTCTCTGTGTTCCATGTAAACGCCATATCCCGAATATGATCAAAACCGGGATGAGCCTCATAACCGGGATACTCAAGTCCATGTAAACGCAATCAGTTGTTGCTTTTTATAAAATTGCAGACTGGCTGCGTTCACCATCTGCCTCTGCAACACCTGTGGAGGCTTTAAGGATGTCGGTTCCCTCAGCCTCAGGATAGATGCTGTTTCAAGGCGGACGGCTCATCAAGATGAGTGACAGGTGTTGGGGGCGGGAACTTGTCCAACTGAGGGAGGAGGGCGGGACTAACAGTACTCTTCTCTTTCAATGTATGTGTTCTCGCCCAAGAAATGCAAGAGTAGTGGAGATCTTGTGTATTTTGCCATAATTGAACAGGAATTGTCATATCAATTAGAAAATCATTCAACCAATAATGAATGTTTTCTTTTTCGGTGTTGAAAAAACTCAGAACCCAGTGCAATATTCTCCAGATCTGTATATATTTTTGTTTATTCTTTTGTATGGAAAAGAGGCCTAGTTCTTAAATTTCTCCTTTGATTTTTTCTATGTACTACTTGTACTTTTTATGCACTACTTATACACTGCATACCACTTATTTTATATACTAATTTTGCTAATACTAATTTTACTTTTTCATATGCTACTTTTATCCAGAGTGCCTCACAGAACCATGAGTACATACATTTCCAGCACAGAAAAACCCAGTGGGAATGAAACTCCTACAGTACCATGGTGATGTCAGTCCCTGCTCTTCCCATTAAGATACTTTTCATATACATCATCATCATCATCGGTTCTTCTTCTTTGATGATTTTGATTATGGACTGAAGATAATGGTTTGGTGCAAAAAGGATGGAAGTGACACTCTGGCTAAAAAATATCATATAGTATTATATATCAAAATGCCCTGAATAAACTTAAGCTAGTGCTTAACCCAGATAAGACGAAATACATGCTCTTTACCAGTTCACATACAAAAAATCCTATGAATTTTAACATTAGTTCAAGTTCATAAGGTGCATAAGTGTTACAAGTACCTAGGTATCTGGTTAGATGAAAAATTGTCTTTTAAAACCCATGTCAATGAACTGACTAAGAAACTAAAGTTTAAACTGGGTTTCTTTTTTTTTTTTTTTAGAAATAAGCAATGCCTTACAATGAGTAGTAGGATGCAGATTGTACAAGCAAAATTTGTATCAGTGTTGATTATGCAGATGTGATCTATATGCACACTGGGGCCCTGACACTCAAACCTCTTGGTACTGTTTACCACAGTGCTCTTAGATTTATAACCGGTGACATGCTTAGAACACATCATTGTATTCTCTATGAGAAAGTAGGATGGCCATCTCTTACCACTGGAAGAGATCAACACTGCCTTTTGTTTATTTACAAAGCCTTATCTGGCAAGCTACCACTGTATTTGTCTTTGCTTTTATGTTTCAGTGCTAGTCAAATTGGACTGACTTGTTTCCAGAGAGACGTTTAGGGTGCTGCTGGGTGATGCATTATATAGGGATTGCTCTTGTTTTTCTTAGTTTTCTTATTTTGTCTGCATGTGGATTGTCTGGAAATAACTTGTCGTGAATTTTGTTTGTTTTGTTTTCTGGTTGTTGTGTACACAGGTCTCTCTTGAAAACGAGATCTCGATCTCAATGGGACTTACGTGTTTAAATAAAGGAAAAATTAAAATAATAAAAATAAAAATTAAAAAAATATCATCGGAAAGCTCCTGTTGAGCTCTATCTGCATTTGTACTCATAAAGATGATTAAAATAAAAGGGACAATCCAATAGACTCAACAGAAAACCCTAATGTGGTGCTAAAAGGGCGCAACTGCACTTGATATATTTTTGTAGAATATTAATCTCTTTAAAAGTATGAATGGTTCCGATGTTATGTTTTCAAGAAGAAAAAAAAAGATGCAATCATTTAAAGTTTTGTTTTTGCACAGCTATAAAATTAGGAAAGGGTCGCTTACACCCCTTTCGCTCTAAACCCTCGATGAAGTAAAGGGGAAAAGAGAAGTAGTGAGAGGGACAAGACGACTGGAAAAAACCCCACAAGACCTTTTTCCTCTTTCTCTAACAAAACACTCAATCTAATTACGTTATGCAATTTTCTTTTATTCCTTTCAGCGGCCTGATCAGGACCATTGTTACCCTCAGCTGTCCCACACGACCAATCTGAAATTAGACGTTGGGATTCTGGGAAAGAAAGAAAGAAAGAAAGAAAGAAAGAAAGAAAGAAAGAGAGATAGAGAGAGAGAGAGTGAGAGAGCAAGAGAGAGGAAATTAGAGAAAAAGGGGGGAGAATCTTATGTGTGACTGATGCAGGGCAAATCTGGGCTGTAATGGTTTCCGAAGCAATTTTACTTCACTGTTGTTCTTCCCCACAGACCGATAGAAACTCTCATAACCGATCCAATAGAGTAGAGGATGAAGCATTTCTGAGGAGGATCTCTGTAACACTTACAGCAATAAAATCAAAAGTACACACACACACACACACACACTCAGACACTCACACACCTGCCCATCCACTCCTGTTTACCCAATATGGCCAAATCAAAAGAATCACCCGTCTTGAGGGATTGAGCCGGCTGTAACACACTTCAGTCCCTTTGGCCACCAGAGGTCAATAACTATAACGGAGGTCAGTTACGGCCCGGCACATACAGTAAAGAGCCTTCCTCTGCTCCCATTAGCCACATGGCCTCATATCACCGCCATACTCCCTCCATATGTGCAGAGTGGCCTCCAAACAGCTGAAATATGACTCCAGTTACTGCATCTTTCCAAGGTTTTCTAGTGTTTTCCACTTTCTTCCACAATACCTTCAGTATATTAAAGATTTCTTGTATGGATAGGTAGGTAACCAGCCACACTGCCTGCTCTGCCATATGATTGGTTATCAATTTGTGACTGTTTGTTCTGAGGAACAATGTTTTTAAATGGTAAATGGAAATGGACTGCATTTATATAGCGCTTTTATCCAAAGCGCTTTACAATGCCTACATTCACCCATTCACACACACATTCATACACCGATGGCGGCAAGCTACCACGCAGGGTGCTGGCGCAACCATCGGGAGCAATTTGGGGTTCAGTATCTTGCCCAAGGACACTTTGACATGCGGACTGGAGGAGCCGGGGATCGAACCACCGACCTTATGATTAGTGGACGACCCGCTCTACCTCCTGAGCCACAGCCGCCCCATCGCCCTTTTTATCAGCACCTTTAAAAAAAATGTCATCTAAACAAATCAGCAATTGCATCTGTTCTTTCTATGTATTTTGTCATTGTGTTTTACAAGAGTTTTCTGGATCACTTTACTTCCATTTTTTTAACTGTACAACTAAGCTAGGGCTGCAACTAATGATTATTTTCATTATCAATTAATCTATAGATTATTTTTTTGATAAATCAATGAAGTGTTTAGTTTATATAATGTCAAAAATAATGATAAACGCCCGTCACAAGTGACCAGAGCCCAAAGTGATCTGACCAGCAGCCAAAAAAACCCCAAAGTATTCATTTTTAAAGATATGAATTGGAAAAACAGCAAGCAAATCTTGGCATTTGTGAAGCTGAAACCAGCAAATGTTTGGTATTTTCACTTGTTAAATGACTAAAACAATTATTATTGATACATTTTCTGTCGTATGACTAATTGATTAATCGTTTCAGCACTAGACTAAACTATCCCATAAAATTTTAGTTGCAGAGGGAGCCTGAGGTAACTTCAGTAGTGGAACCAGATTTTCCTCCCACATTTCCGTACCAAGCTCTTTTTCAATACTTACATCATGATATATGGAATAACGGTGCTGTAAATTGCAATATTTTTTTGCCTCATATGTTTTGGGTGAGCAAATCAGACGATATGGATAAGATTTACTGAGATTTTTACAGCAGTGCGGACAATTTTCCATCTGCTGGTGCGAGTTGGAGGACTGCAACACCCTGTGTGGACAGTACTGATGAAGCCCTGGTGGGTGCAGATCATTGATTCGTCTTTGTCCCACAGCGCCACTGGGCATTGTGGTTTTTGTATCATGGCTCTGTCTTGAATGGGTGCAAAAATATCTCAGAGGACGCACAAAAAAAACACATTCAAAAACCAAAAAAAATCTGGGTAATTCTAGACTTCTAAACCTGGAACTCGCCCCCCACTGCAGCTGATGTGATGGATACAGTGAGAATAAACCTGAGTGAAGGAACTGAACCTCACTTACTGCAGACAAAGAAGTAGCAGGCGGTGCCGGTGAGGAGGGCGGGGCTCCGAGCCAGGGAGCTGACCAATCCGCAGATGCCGCCAAACACCAGCAGGACCAGGCTGAGAGGAAGCACCACCACAATCACACTGTGCATGTCTGTGTGGAAGAAGACAGACACACACACACACACACACACACACACACCCAGACACACACACACCCACACACAGATGGATTATGGGGCGTCTGTGGAGTTATGGCTGTCTTGACAATAAAACTTCATTAGCAGAATGTGTGTTATGGTTTTATCAAAGCTGAGGCAGGAGAGACTCACTCAGCATTTGCAGCTCAGACTCAGAGTAGCTGGAGTAGTCAGCTGTGAAAGCATACACCTTCCCACCTGGATAGCAATAAAAAAAAACATGAAAATGAGAACATTAGATAGCCTATATATATAATTGCAATTCTACCATCTATCACTGACTGGGTTATTAAAAACAGCATGGAATGGAGTTGCAAAGGCACTGAAATCTGAAATTTTAAATGAGAAATCGGTACCTTCGTTTATTTTCCACAGTCCCGAGTGGGAGCTCAGGTCCTCAAAGTCGCTCATGTTCAGCGGGTTCATCTCTATGATGTACCAGTACTCGCTCCCGATGGCAGCCGCCAGTAAAGCGAAGCTCAGTAAGCCGCAGATGCCCGCTGCGATCACCAGCCAGCCAAAAGTTACCCTCATCCTGCACAGGTGATGGTTTACTCATGCGTAGCGCCGATTCCCTGGTGCTGACCCGACCACTCGCCTCTCCAACGTTTATGCGCTTACAACGGGACGCACTGATTTTAAAAACACCATAATCTCAGAGTGAAATTCACCAATTGAGGGATCATGTTCGTTTCTTTAAAAAAAAAAAAAAGAAAAAGCAACGAGGATATCCAAAAGCTTTCCTTACCGCCGCAGAAAATGAAACCTGTAGAAAAGAGATGGAGATAAATTAACTTCTCTTAAACTGGATAAATAAACTCCGACAGCTGAACCGGGATGACAGCAGCCTCCAGTCTGAACAGCCGCTGCTGGCAGGGAGGGACGTCTTTTTATTCGGGTGGCGCACAGTTTTACGCACAAGCCAAATTTACGCACGGCATGGTGGGAGCAAATAATGATGAAAGATGAGAGCGGACTATAAACTGAGTTGCGCTTCAGCTGCGCTCTGTTATACACTTTATAAGCAGGGAAAATGAGACACTGCAGTGCATACCTCTTGTAATTCACATATCAGATTATCAGTTTATCTAATTTGTATAGGAACAATACTGTGGATCTGCAATCCACTCCTTCCTGTTGCCGCTTAGAGAAAAAATGCTATTTATCAAATTTCTTCATGATTTTACATACAAAAAAAAATGGACAAATGTATCACCATCCCGGCTTTTGTTTCACGGTCATAATTTAAAAGCACGCAAAATTATTAGGGGCATCACCTATTTTGCGCGTGTATAGGTTTCGCCCAGTTATAACCAAATACACCACTAGCTATTTGTTACATATTAGGAAGTTTCCAAGCAAAACTATACAACAAATACAATAATTAACACAACACAGTTTATCTGAAAGTAAAGGTTTAATGATTAAAAACCAGATATAAAGACTTTTTCCCACATTACAACACATAAATCTTGAAAGATCACAGAGATAATAAACAGAGACAAAGACATACAAAAGAAAAATGGAAATTAAATCATTGAGAAACTGTCACTGCTCACAACTGATCTCTCACTCAACCCCCCCCCCCCCAATCTCTCATTCATCCGTCTTTTCTCTCTTGTCACTCTTCATCCATGGCTGTCTTGATTATTTCTGCTCTCCTCAGTTTGGCAGCCTCCTCAAACTTGGTGATGGCTTCATTGCAGCTTTTGTTCTGCGAGCGGAAGAAAACATATTTGGATCAGATAAGTTGTCAGCGTCTCTTGTTCTCACAGACGGTTACAAATTGGACGACAATTTAGACGTCTGTTTTGCTGTTGGCAGTCATGTTCTTTAATGTGACTTAAATTAGTTAACTCAATTGATTAAATGGTGTATTACGTAAGCCAGTAATCGCAAATATGTTGATAATATGATAGTATGATGATTTGTGGTGTCCTCAGAAGCACGTACGATGATAAACTTCTGTCTCTCCTTCTGCAGTTTGAGGAATTCCTCCACGGTCAGCTCCTCCACGCTCTTCTTCAGGGCGATGAAGTGGCAGGACGAGGAGTGAGATTTGTGCTCCTTTCTGGCAAACAGGAGAAAGACATGAGGAGTCAAACTTAGACTGTGCAGATAAGAGCCAAATCCAAGGGCGCTGTGCAAATTGTGTGTATGCACAGATAGGAGGCGTAGTCATCTTTTCACGCAAACCAGAGAATGTGTGTACTGCTGCTGTGCTTTTTCTACACCACTGGCAAAGTTTGAAGGGAAATTGAGTGTGGGAATATTTCCACCATGGCCCTAATGTAAAATTCCATGACTTTTCCATGACTAAAAAGGAGTGCTTCCATGATATAAAACTTTTATTACTTCCTGGGTTGTTGATGTTGTTTTTCAGCCAAGAAAGGTTCTGAAGGGGTAAACAGTCTGGTTTTCACTACAGTTGGGCAGGCTTGCTGTGGAGAAAGCTGAATGCAATAAATATGTGAACTAAGTTGTAAAATACATTCTGGTATATTGCTGGTAATGCAATCCATTTGTAAAATTTCCTGATATTCCCCAGGGAATTAACCAAATTCCCTGACTTTCCCTGTCCAGAATACTCTCATACACATTCCATGACAGTCTAGAAATTCAGCGACCAGAGGGAACCCCAGTTTATGTAATACTGTCATTTTACTCTACTGTAAACCTACTCATAATCCATGTCACTGTTGTGGCATGTTCAAGTTAGGAGTTTTGTATGTAGTGATTGAAGTAATCCTTCCACAAGCCATCGTTCGACCTCCATCTAAAGACGTCTGCCACCTCTCCCAGGCTTCCCACACTCACGTGGACATCAAATTCAAGGCATTTTCAATTACTTTCAAGGTTTTGTTTGGTGACATTCAAAGACTCAAAATGGCCATGTTTTGGGGGTAAGACATGACATTGGTCAAAACCAATCATAGTGTTGATCCTAGGACAGAGAGAGGACCAGAGAGCTGAGGCATATTGATGAATTTGTGTTGACAAGGCTGTTCTTTAGTTTAGTTCTGTCAAAACTTTACTCTTCTATTAAAAACGGTAGGAAATGTAACAGATGCAAGGTAACTCATGGTAATTTATCACAATAGTTATAGTGCATTTTGTAAAAAGTGTAAAAATAATACACCTTTTTCTGGATACATAGTCAACCAGTGACCAAATTCACAGTCAGCCAAGCAGTGGTTGTTTCGATTTACTACTTCGTATTTTCCATTTCCTTGACAAGACTGAATAAGTTAAATTAGAAATTAAAAACGTAGCTGAATATGGGCTGTTTCAACGTCTATTTAAGGCTAACTGTAGGAGCTAAAGTCATGTGCACACAAATCCACTGGTGTATGTGGTTTATAACAAGAAAATGTGTACTGGTGGTGTTAACAGCATGTCAAGTATCTTTGTATGAATGTATGCACTGTTCTTTCTTTTTGTGAACTATGGTGGTTTTCTGCTTGATGTCCCAGGACTCTCCAGGGCATCAGAAAGGGCGAGCATGTTTCAAAGTTGAGCAGTAGACCATAATCAATCAGCTTTCGCTGCCACGCCGCATTTTAGCCAAGACTGACTCTCCTCTTATTACATGACTTCTGACTGGCGAAGCTGACATCAGTGCTGGATGCTAATGTGACATTAGTGGAGCTCACTTCAGGCTCTTTGGGATTTGCATACCCAAAAAGCCTCTGGTATGACAGCAACAAGCTACAGCAGAATAACTGTGAGAGCACAGGAATACTAATTGAAAAACTAATGAACTGGCTTCAGGCTGCCCTTTAGTAGCAAACAGAGGATGCAACTATTTCCTTTTATTTATCAGTGGCTCTCCCACATGGGAACTTGAACATCTAGTTACCAGTCAGCCAAAAGAGGAATCCTGGCCAGAGAAATAGCTGTGCTTTTAGTAAGAATGAAGTATTTGGCTGCTCTTTATAGACTTGTTATGAGGCACATTTGCACAACATGAATATTACTGTGTATTCACATTTAAATCTCCAGTGTTCACATATCTCCCGTACTATATTCTGCTAATATTTTATACATACTTATATAGCATAATTTTTATTTATTAATCCATATTCAAGTAATAAATTGTGCCTACTAGTAACATTGGTGTGTAACAACTGTATACAACTTAACCCATACATGGTATTACTCTATCCTCTTCTCCCCATATTTCCTACTAATACAGTCTACGCTTGACATCCTATTTTATTACTTTGTTTCATTGTTTTATTACTTATTTTATATTCTATGTGTCTGTTTTCCCTACTGGATCCTTTCATCTTATCCAATATTTTCAGTATAGGCTCCAGAGAAAGAAAATCTTCAGAATTGGATTAGCAAGACATGTTAAAGTTAATCTGTAGATGAGATGAAGGTACACCCATGTCCTACTGTAACTGAACAGTCGTCTTACTCTGGGTCATCCTCCGGCTCCCAGCCCTCCAGCTCTTTGAGGCAGAAGAAACACTTGGCGATGTCAGGACTGTTTTCTAAAGGCGTGTGGATGAAGCCAGCTTTGGCCATCTGCAGTGAAACGACACATATCCAGACAAAATCAACAACAGACACTTTACATGTGGCTAAATACTTCAAAACAGCATTCAAACCTTTAGCTAATGTTAACGCTGCGGGAAGTTCTGATTAACCGATACACCCTCGGTATGGTTGTAACGTTTTCCACTTAATACCATTTGTTTTTCTCAACTGAACACTGATTTGTTTTGTTGTTTTACATGCAAGCAGCAAGCCTCGCTAACATTAACGTTAGCTAGCTAACGTCTGGCGTTAAGATTGAAACGTTTACTCACGTTCTCCGGGGTACAACTGCAGCCTTCCTCGAATGGCCATCCCACGTATGTTTTCAGTCTGTTTTCGTAAAAATACATTTTTGTTTCCTCTTCGTTGAATGGGTCCATGATATTTTAGCTTTAAAAAGAGTGTAAATAGACTAAATCGCCACTACCGAGCTAAGAGCGTTTTGAAATTTCGGCGGATGTTCACCTCGACTGTTCTGATTGGCTAACGAAACCCCGGCCTTCCGTTTCTTCTTCTTCTCCTTTATTCGCGTATCGCAAAGGTGCATACCGCCACCTACTGTACCGGAGTATGTAGTCATAGCGCTAAATCATCGCTATACAAAAAAAAATCTGTATTTCTATTTCCAAACCTGTTTTTGAAAGAAACGCGAATAGTTCCATTTTAATCCTTAATCTCTCGTGTACCTTCACCTGAGCCCAGCAGCCGTTTTGACTTCCAGAGTCCAGACTCGAAGTTCCGTTAATGTTTCATGGGTAATGTAGTTCTTAACGGCTATTGGTCCAAAACGAGACGCGCGGAACTTCGCATCCTGTGTCAACACCCGGTTCAAGATTATCCCGTCTAACTTTACTCTTCTGACACTATCCGACCCTTTAATTAACCCTACGGATTCCCAGACCTTACCAGTTAAAAGTGTGTTTACATATGCGGACCCGTCAGTTTCTTCTTCTTCGCTGTCGTGGCTATGGAAGGACGGTGTGCTGTTGAGACTTTGGCAGATTTTGGCTGTTCGGCAGCAGCATGCACATCGAAAGTCGTGTTTACTCTTGGGACAGATGTGTTGCTGTATCCAGGTGGCGACGAGATCGTTGTCTTCAATATTCAACAGAGAAAACTAACTGTAAGTATACTATCTGGGGCGTTGCACTGTAGATTTACCAGACAGAACTATAGCTGGGCTGTGGACAGGTTGTTAGATAGATTTGCCTCGTCTTTTGCTATGGCTGCTAATGTTAGACAGTTCCCTTGCTTTTCCTCTTGTTGCAGGCTGCTCTTCAGTTCCCCGGTCCTGTGTCTGACCTGGTTCACAGTCATGATAAGCAGCTCCTCTATGTAGCCTGTGAGAGTGGAGTGTACGGTGTCAACTTACCAAATCTGCTGTCCAGGTATGAGCCAAAATGTACAGTTCAGATGTAAACCCCATTGAAGCCACCCAGTAACATCCTAGCAACCATTAGTAGTCACTTAGCAACCGCCTAGTAACATCCTAGCAACCATTAGTAATCACCTTGCAACGCTTAGCAGCACCCTAGCAAGCACTAGTAATTACCTAGCAACTGCAGGTGCAATAAAACACGAGACTTTAATTTCATTGTATTTACAAATGTCAGCTTTCATTCCATTTCATTCTAATTATAATAATAGTCATATAGTAATACCTAGCAACTGCAGGTGTAAAACAACATGAAACGTTAATTTCATTGTATTTACAAATGTCAGCTTTCATTCCATTTCATTCTAATTACAATAATAATCAAATAGTAATAATAACAATTCTAGAGTAATCAAATCCTAAACACATCTACACTCTTTAAAGGCTTTAACTTTTAACCTTTCAAACTGAAGCAAGCTATTGTTTTTTATATGAAACTGAAGCAAGCACACATTTTATTTAGAAAATTTAACCTTTTCTAGTTCATGTATATCTTCTGCCAATGTGCTCTTAATTGAAATTTGTCAAATAAATCCATTCAGTCCATTTAAACACTGAAGAAAGACAATGACTCTTAACGTAAATGTGACCTTTCACCCCTCCAGGGTTCCCGGCTCCCCGGCTAACGTCTCCTCCAGCCCGGCTGAGCTGAAAATCTCTTCTGACTGTCTTGCTGTTGGAGAGGAAGGAGTGTGTTCTCTGCTCCTGGTCGGCTCTGTTCTCCTCACCCTTTCCCAGAGAGACACACTGTGGCGGTTCACTCTGTACAAAACACCGGCCACCAGACAGTCGACATCCAGCAGCTATGAGAAGCTCTCTGAGCTCAGTCTCCCAGTGGTTTCAGTTAGTTTACATGACGACAAAGAGAAGAAGATGAAGAGCGGACTTGGGAGGAAGCCTGTGCTGATTTGTGTCCACTCCAGTGACGAACCACCGCCATCTTCCTCTCCCTCCTCCATGTTATCTTCATCATCAGAGGCAACACTTGGGGACGGCCATTTTCGCCTCGAGCCACTCCTCTTCAAGCTTCTGTTTGGGCTTGACGCGGCCCTCGTCAGGTCACCCATAATCCTTTGCGGCCTGCCCGACGGTCGCCTGTGCTTCCTCCCTCTGCGTCTCCTCCCAGGGTTGCGGGTCCAAGTCCTGCATAGCCTCGAGCAGCCAGTCGTGTTCGTCGGAGCATCTGCTGTCACGGAAACGGGCCTGGGGGAGGCTCGGTGTTTGGTGGCAGTGGGCGGACTGGGGAGGGTGGTGCTGATCAGGACCGGCGAGGGCGGGCCGGATGTAGGGGGCAAGGTAGCTGGTTTCACGGAGGGGTGCGTGCCGGGACCCGTGGTGTGTGGGTGTGTGGATGAGCGCCGTCTTTACTACAGCACCGGTTCAGACCTGCTGGTACTGGATCTACCAGGGGGACCGGCAGAGAGAGCAGGCCCAGGACGGGGTGAGGCCGCGGGCCGCGGTGAGGAGACGACCAGCAGGACAGTTACTGCTGTCCTGCAAAGCCCCCTCAGTTTAAATGTCTGCAGAGTTGTCGCCCTGGCTGGAGCTACACACAACGCTGCAGGTAACCAGACTGGGACCACAGAGGAAGTGGTGACATGGTTCCTTTGCATTTTGGTTAAATTAAGATTTCTGTCTTGTATGTTTGCATCTCTATATGTGTTCCCTTTCTTTTGCTGAGTCTAACTCATCATGCCCCTGGAAACCCTCTCATATGCACTTCAGACCAAACCATGTGTTTTTTCCTGACTTTAAACATTGCTGTGATGCCTGATCATCAGGTGCACTTCAGCTGCTTGTGCTCTCTGCCAGTGGGAGGCTCCAGAGGATTACCCTGCCTAAGGGGAGAGAGGATACAGGATTACCCAGCCTCCCCTCAGCACAGGTGGGCCAGAGTGTCAGGGACCTCCTGGCTGCTATCGGAGATGTATGTCAGAGGTATACTCACCTTGATTTCCTCTTGGTTGTGAATGAAATACAAAACACCTGAAAACTTTATTATAGCTAACATGACCTGATCTGAATGTGCTTTCACTTCCTTTCCCTCAGAGCATCAGAGTTGAAAAGCACCATCAAATCCAAAAACCAAATTCTCAGGCACCTGAATCAGGTGCTCAACATCAGCTTCCTGCTGCTAGCCAGTAGGAATTGTGAAGAGCAGCCTCATATCCAGGAGAAGCCAATCAGATGTCATGCTGTGACCAGTTGGAGCAGATTGCTTCAAAAAGACTCGTTGAACCTGACTTGTGTCCTGGATAATGCTAGTCCTTATGTTCTGGAACGAGGCTGGACATTGAGCGTCACTGTGTTTCCTCTGTCGTACTCTCTCACTGCAGGAGGGGAAAGCTCCTCCAGAACTTTCTCATTCCCATTCCACAATCTCCATCCAGGGGAAAAGTTAGAAGTATCTTTGCCCCTTGCAGCTGCAGGTGACTCATGCTTCCCCATGACAGTGAGCTGTTCACTGATTTTCTCGCTGAAAAGTCTGCTGGGAGAGGAGGAGGCGGCCAGACTCCTGGGATTGTACGGTAGTTGTGTCAGTTTGGCTTTGGACACACTGACAGTTGATTGGTTGGATGCCCTGCAGGTGAACAGAACCACAACCTCCCACAAAAATACCACCTCACAGTCCACAGGGAGCACCATGGATGGCATCCAAGCTTTTTTAAGCACTCGTCGGGTCAGATGGACTGGCACCGGGGAGGGAGAGAGTGCTTCAAGGCCTGAGCGAGAGCAGTACTCAGCAAGAGTTAGGGTGTCATCAGACCTGCTGAGTGCTGCACTGGTGTTGAAATCCCCAGATTTGGACCCCCAGGGACCAAAGCTGGCTCCTCCAAGTCTGTGTGTCTCTCTGCTGGACTGGCTGCTGTCCCAAGGTCCTGCAGGAGGTGAGATGGGACCCCCAGGAGACAAGAGTGCCCACGGCAGCTCAGTGGTCCATGCTCGAGGTCCAGATGGACACACAGTCAAACTGACTGCCAAAGAGGTATATGGTAGCGTTACTGTTAATATTGTATAAATAAAGTTTTACCCTGCGCGTTGTGTCTTGTGTATGGAAGCACTCAGAGACCAGTCGAGAGCAATCTCGGTTTGAGGGCATCGTCCTCTAGCAGGTGAAGCTCTCGGCAAAACTTTCTGTTTCCGCTGTGTGATGCTTCTGTTTCATTCCAGCATAAAACAACAGAGAAAAGGTAAACATGTAGTTGATGGCTGACATTTTCAACCATGTTCTGTTGCAACTTTCCAGCTTACATTAAATTTCAATGTTTAAATCGGTCCAACATCTCTGTCTATGGTATTAATAAGCGAAACATGGTTTTTGCATGCCTTCTGACTGGTTTTGGGAACAGTTTTAATGTTTTTAATGTTTTCTTATAAGCCATGTTTACCAGAACACAGCCAACACATTTCCATGTTGAATCCCCGCCTAGTCTTCTAAGTGCCTCACCCAATCGTGAATCAAGAAAACATTTGACTGTCAAAATATGCTCGTCCCGCCATTTAAACAACTGAAAGCACACATTCTGTTGAGAGAGATTAGCTGAGAGTTGAAAGCCAGTGTTGCATCTGTGTTCTCCAGGTGAATGTAGGGGAGGAGAGCGTTGGGAAGGATGAGGTTCCCCTGGCTGCAGTGGAGGTCCTGGTGGAGAGCTCGTCCATGGCTGCTGTGTGTGGGCTGCACCATGCTGTGTTACGCCGGGTACAGGTACAAACACACTCACTGCCAACCTTTCTGTTATTTTCAGAGAGAAACCTACAGGAGGATGAATTTGACAAGCACTGAAGAGGTTTCTAAGAACGAGAATTTGAAACTCCTTTCATCTTCTGCTCTGTCCCATGACTCAGACTCTGTTGCAGAAGGTTCCTGAGAAGGAGAAAGCTGCTTCCACAATGAGAGTGGAGAGATTGGGTTTAAGACAGGCACTACAGCAGGCTGAGGTAAGACCTATTCAGTCTGTTAATATCTTTTTCAGCCTGTCAGCCAGCTCAGTAAAAACAGATGCACTCAGTGGTTTTAAGTGGATATCCTCTTTCTTTTCCTGCTCCTCTCCCATCAGCTCTTGTTGCACCAGATCCAGCAAAGTCGGATCCCTGAGGCCTTTGGCGTGGGTTTGTCCAGAGGGCAGACGACCCAGTCTCTCCTCGGTGTCTACCGACAACTCAGACAAAATCCTCTCCTCATTATCTAACACGTTTCTCAACTGAGCCTGCAGCCTGACTTCACCTCGCTCTGGGGTTACATAATCTAACTTTGCTGCAAAAATAATGTCTGTTCATGGCAACAGTAATTTATATTGGATGCAGACTCGATGGATGCAGCCCTAAATATACTTTTCCAGCACTGTAAATAATGATTTGTCATTTGATACTTCACATAATAAAGAATTTGTGGTATGACTTTGTGTGTTTGCTGATATATAAATGAGATATTGATTGTATTGCATAGTGTGCTACTCTCCTACCTAACCTAAACTATCTCTGTGAACTCTATATTTTCTCCCTCATTATCATTATTCCCATGGGACCCACTAGACGTTGCTGTTGTGCATGTTCACATGCAGCACACTGCTGTCTCTGGTCTGCTAATGATGCCTGGTGTCACCCACCTCACCCTTTTTCTTGTTAGTAGCATGCTCCATAATGAAAGTTCACTATTCAAACCAATGCATTCAGCACAGTGTGCGTGTAAAGAGGCGGTGTAAATACATATAAACGTATAGCCCAAATAGCAAAAAACACACTCTTTACAGCTGGGCAAAGGCACTCTGGTTTCCCACTGAGTTTACTAATGCAAGATGCTGGTATTACTGCTACATAGGAAGAGCCATCTTTACAACCAGAACAGCACACAATGGACTGCAGAGATTTGCATTGAAATATGAACAGATTGCAGGAGTTAGATTAAGGATGACCAAAAAAAGGAGGAAATTCCTGTGAATACATCCTATAATTCTAGGTGTGCAAACTAAAAGTCCCATAACCTTCTGAGTCTGTATTGTCTACCTGTAATCCAAAGGATAAGAGTATCAGGCAGGGTATTGAATTCACCAGGTGACACTTTCATCTTGGTCACACTATTGCATCCTTACAATAGTGTGACTAATTATCTCCTTCATATCACATGTAAAACCCCAGTGTTCTGATAGCAATGAGACATTTCTAAGACAGAACACCACTTGCCATGTCAGTTGAGTTTTATTTCCATGTTCATAAAAGAGTCAAGTAAGAAATACTGTTGGAAAGATGAGGGACAAATGAAAAATTCACCAACTTCTAAGCAGCAGGCTGTAAATGAGCCCATTAGTACTACAACCATGTACACACCGGTCTTGGTTACGGTCTACTCCTGTTACTATGGGTGATTATAGTAGGGTTGGTTACATGCTAGAAACCCAATCATCTGCTAATAAGCATCCTCTGACAATGCTACCATGCTAATGAGTTGGACCTGGCTAAAAGGTGACCTCAATAACGGTGACTAGGTCTGTCTCAAATGGCACCCAATTTCTTACTTACTGGAGCGCTCACTGGATGAGCGACAAGTGTCAGCTTTTGTCTGTAAGTCATTACACACCTCTGTCATAATACACAGACTTTGACTGAGTTGGTTGCCACGCTGTCACTCACATAATACCTGTCAGGATTGGCAAAATGGCCGAGAAGATACAGACAAAAGAGAAAAGGTGGAGCGGAAAGATGAATCGAGGGAGAGAATAGTTAAAAATGTCAAAATACTTCTTGGTTTAACACCAGTGGGGCTTCAGAAGTTCTCAGAAGTGTCAAGAAATCTACATCTCTTTATTTAGCTTGGGAAATCAAAGCCAAGACTACTCTCCTTTGTATGAATTACTCAGAGAATCATCTAAAAACTGTCTCTTTGGGGGGGGAAAAAAGGGAGGAAAAACACAACAACCAAACCAATATATTGCTGTTTTGAAATCAAAGCTCTGACTCAAAACGTGATCGGCTTCATCGAGACACTTCTTGGCTGATTATGCGCGGCCACTTCATCCCCCCATCTCACACCTTCTCACCCGGTACAAGTCTTCTTTCTCTTTGAATCCTCTGTTGTGGTTCTTCGCCACAGTAAGGAGGGAGGGAAGCAGGTAGAGGCTGCACCTATAGTCACCGATGAACCGTCCTCTACCTCAAAAAAGCCGTCGAGTGCGTCATCGGATGATTCGTTGATGCTGACCCTCGATCAATGATTAGCAGCTCATCACCTCTACCTTTGACCAGAGTCAGAGGGAGGCCTCAGCTCTGCCGCAGTCCTGGATCAGTACTCCCAAATGGCGGAGCTGGTCAGGCTGTGTCCGTCTCCCTTCAGCGTGCCTCCCTGGTCTCCGCGCAGGTATTTGCCGTTCTTGCCGCGGATGGCGATGCGACCGTGCTCCGGGAACTCCAGGGTGAAATCCTCAGGGGTTTCGCCGTCTGAACACACCAAACCAGCGCTGTTCACGTACCAGAAACGCCCGTTCACGCCTGCAGGAGGGGACAGAACAGGAGAGGGACAAGGACTGATCACACTGACAAGCAGCATTATGGGATTGTTGTGCTGTGTGTCTGATGATTGGAGTAATATGGGGTGTGTGTGATTGTGTGCATCAGAGGTGTGACCAAGTTGACTCTGCCCCAAGTCAGTCTCAAGTCTTGAGGCACAAGTCTCAAGTCTAAATGTAGAAACACCAAGTCAAGTCAGACCAAATCAAGAGTCCAGCATCAATTTAATATCTTAAAGAAAACTAAATATCTAGGACCTTTCAATGCAATATGGTTTTAATAGGATAAAAACTAAGTAAGAGCATCATGAGTTTCAACTTCAATAAATTCAATCATTCCATACAAATTCATAAAACTCAATCGTCCGGTGGAACAAATCTCATCACTTTTAATCTAAGTCATTTAGTCAAGTCTCAAGTCTCAAGTCTTCTCTTCATGCATCAAGCCAAGTCTCAAGCCGCTAAAATTGTGACTCAAGTCTGACTTGAGTCCAAGTCATGTGGCTTGATTCGGTAATCTGTTGCAATTAATTAGTTTCCCATTGCTGGAACACAGACTCTTTTGAGAGATGGAAAGGAGGGAAAAGAAGCAAGTGGGAGGAGTGTGTGTGTGTGTGTGTGTGTGTATGTCCTGACCTTTAATGTGGTAAGCCCCGTCACTGAACTGCAGGGTGAAGATGTCATAGACTGATCTGCCGGCATCCAGCGTGTTGGAGTTCCTGTGGTGGCAGATGAAGCCATTTGCTCCTCTCAGGATCAGCATGGGCCGGTTGATCAGCTTCAGAATCAGCTGCTCATCCTCACCTGACCAGAGGGGGGCAGCAGAGGAATGAGGAGGGGAGCAGGGGGAGGTAGTGAGGGGAGTAAGAGCATGAGTAGACAGAAAAAAGCAGGGTTTAGTTTGACTGCACAGAGAGAGAAAAAAGAACCACAGTGGTCCATAGTCGTACTCTTACCTATGGAGTCACTGACAGCTAGTAGCTGGCCATTCTTCTTGGTGCAGACGTATTTGCCATTGTTGGCTCTTAGCGCCACCCTGTGGTCGAGCCACTCCATTGCAAACATGGTGTTTGCTGACCTGTAGCAGAGCATCACAAGGTAGAAGATGAGTTTCCCTGCCTTCAAATGTTGTTGGAAATACTATCATTACATGTTGAGCGGATATGAACGGCACAACAAATTGGTAAATATGACTAGGAAAGAGGGAATTTTCTATAAGACCTGAGTTGCAAAGATCGTGTAAGCCATATCAATGCTGATGATAACTATGATGCAATACATTACTATACATCACTGTTTGGCATCCCATGTAAGTAACTACTATCACTGTATGAATAATTTTTCAACATTTTCATTCTTTGTGTAACGTCTAGGTTACTAAATTGTAACTTCAAGTTGTTTTTAATAAATGAAGACATCAATAACATGCCTGACATGGATTTCCTGTTCTTCATTCTGCACAAACTAGCACTGTTCTGTTTGATTTCTAAAGTAAAACATCAGCCACCAAAATAACTACTTTTGTTACAGGGTCCATTTTGTAATTTCCAACCAAATGCACTTCAATGCGTGACCAGTCGTATTTACAACTTTCGATCTCAGAAGTAGGAGCTTATGTGGCGCACTTGAAGGCAGCATGTGATTAGAGAGAAACATAGAGGTTCAGAGTCAAAAAGGTCACTTTTAACCTAATAGTACAGAACAGGGCACAGTACACACCCAGGTCTGCAATATGAAATGTGTCGAGCTGACATTATGCAAATTATCGCTGTCTGGTGAAAACCTTGTATCTCCAAAATTTTAAGTTTTCAAGAACTCGTTTTTTTATTTTTTATTTTGTAGAGTTTAGAGTTTTGAAAGGTTTTCAAACATCACCAACATTGGAGTTATGAAGTTTTCACATGACAACAACAAAATGATGATGTATTAATTTTAATTCTGTGTTTACTCACACTTCGGTGGCGGTGCTCTGGATGCCTCCGTGGGCCACCAGGGCCCAGTAGTTCCCTTGGCTGGTGCGGAACATGCACTTCTTGGTTTCCTTGTCAATCTCCATCTGGAACGTCTCCATGTCCGTCTCATCCTCCTGATTGGCTGAGAGGCTCACTCCTGGGAGGGGCATATTAAGGACATCTTTTCAGTATACTTTCTAGGCTGCCAAAAGCATGAATACTTTGAGGGCCATTTAACGCCTGGAGAAATCCATCCATCAACTTCTACATCCGTCAACTGCAGCTCACAACTTTTATTTAATCTAAGCCATTTGAAAGTCACTTTTTCTCATGCCTCAACTGTGTCCTTGTACTTTGTGTGCTTTATGTTTTATTGCTGAATTAACAGGTTCAAATTGCACTACCTTTGTAGGATTTAAACACAGATACGGGCGAGGTGAGCTAATGGTACTGTATAATGAGCAGAAGGTAGCATCAAACTGTGGTTTCAAATAAATTTGAATGGGTATTGAATGGGTTTAATTTAAGTGGTTCACACAGGAAATAAATTAAACTAAAACACTGTGGTTGGTTGGACATTATTACATTATTATTATCATTACATCACTACCTCCTTGAAAGCCCATTAACTGATTTAGAGGAATGCTTGAGATTAATATTTCTGAAATTAAGAATGTAACAAAGTTCTAATATTTATGCAGACTTGCTTTATATGCCTAGACAATAATGAAAACAATGCATTAAGAGAGACAGTCAGTTTCCAATGGCTTTAAGCAGCACAGAGAGTTGCAAATGACCATGGCACCTGAACGCCTCCCCTGTCAGGTGTTACCAGACTGATTTCTCCACTGACCTCTGCTATCCTTCATTGGATTTCCACTCAAGTCTTACTGGCTAGACTAACACCTAGCAAAGCGGTTTGAAAAAAACAAAAAACAAAAACAGCGACACAACAGCTTGCTAATCAGTTTGTATTGTTATGTTTAGCTTGGCACAGCGTGAGAGAGTTGGTAATCATGTCTGATCCTGGGATGTTAGGTTATTTTTAAGTGGTTCAGTCCTAAACCGCAGCCTCGACGTGACAGGCTGCTGCGCCCCCCTGTGGCCGAGGGTGGGAAAGACATGTTCACTGACTGGGGGCGCTGGATACACACATGGATAGATGTGTTTATACCAGGGTTTGGGCCATTCATTAATTGAACTGAGAATGCATGGAAAATTCCGGAGTTGAATTGGAATTGGAATGTCAAGAAATAGTCATGAAATTACACTTCTAAGAGACTTTGTATTGACTCACTAAACATTATAAATCAAACATTATGAATCAAATAAAAGAAACTTAAATCAAATACATTCAATCATAATGTTTGTATTATGATTACATGTTCTGCATCAAATACCACTATTCAGTATTGATAATATATAACACTGTATGATCTCAGATATGTGATAAGAAAAAAACAAAAAAACAAAACATGGAATTTCACAGAATTTCATTGCATTAAATTCAACTTTTTGAAATTCTAATTAAATTCCAATTCTAATTCCTCAGTTGAATTGGAATTGATGAGTTCATTCACAAATTGACCCTCTGATTTATATAGGCTACACTTTTGTTTTCCTACACTGCATTTACCTAAGTCAGCATGCACCGTCTCCCAAAATGCGTTTCCATCCACACTGTAGTAACACCGCTCCTCCCCACTCTCACCATGATGCTCAACATCAATAGCGTCCACATTACTTAATTAACACCCGAGCACAAAAGGCCTTTGACCGACAAACAGTTTCTGGATATTGCTTAGGAACCAATTAGTTTAACAGAGGAAGTGTTTATTGCTGAGGGCTTCTCATTATCGGCCAGTGCACTACTTGAAACGCAATAATTTTGTGTCAAAGTCAAGTACACACTGATTCAATTCTAAATCAGTCCTTTGTGATCAGAACAGGTGGAGAGACATTACAGGCGCTGGCTGTAATATTTTCTACCAAATCTAAACATGATCATAAATGTTTACAGGACCAAAGCGACGGCTGTTTGCCGCACCACCGTGAGACAGATTGCAGAAGGCTAAATCCCAAATGAGATGCATCCCAGAATATCCCCAATTCATTTTCTTAATCCTTTAACAACACTGATCCGTGCACCTTACCCCCCCTCTTATCTCTCCCTGCTCTCTTCTCATAGCCATCCTTCTCTCCCTCCTTCCCTCCCTCCCTTCTTTCCCTTCCTCCCCCCCCCACTCCCTTCCACATCACAGCGGGGCTCTGATATAATCAGCTTTTGGAGTGCTACCCGTCCAATCCCTCAATCCCCTCAATGAAAGAGAAGAGGAAAAACAGGAAAAGACCAGAGGATTGTGCGGTCCGCGCTTAGCAGGATATACAGATAATTACCCACAAGCCGAATGCTCAAACACATGGAGAACATGCTAAAGAAACACGTATCTACTTTAACCAGCATTATTGTCTACTTAGACTCATCATGAAAGGCAGTGTGCCCACTTGTAGCATTAAATGTTATATATACTGTTTATGGAGCAGTTGTAAGTTAGGCTACATCTCTTTTGTCTGACAAATATCAGGCTTCACCAAGTACAGCCAAGTGAGCAGTCTGCTGTTTCAAACCAGTCTGATCGCATCTTATTCACACCTGATAAACTGGGTGTTAGAGCAGCTGAACAATTAATCAAAAATAAAATCGAAATCGCAATATGAACTTCTGCAATTTCCAAATCGCAGAGACTGTATTAATTGCTTAAGAGAGAGAGAGAGAGGAGCGTCCAAAATGGATTTCTGAACAAGGTTTTTTAGAGCTGCAGGTGATCTTTGGTCCATGAATCAAGTACAATATTGGTGAAAACCTTTCATCATACTCAAACTCAGTAAATCCTGCACACTGACATCTATTTTCTTTTTCTGAAATAACTTTTCTTTAAACAATTTTAAAGTTCTAAAAAATTTATGATAAGAAAAACTAAATCACAATTGCAATATTATGTCGTTCAGCCCTACTATAGGTATCACCAAGTCATATAACTGGCCAAATTATCATTATTTTAAAGTATATTTGAAGCATATATTTCTGCCCCTACACCCATATATATGCTCCTTTGCCTATAGGGGCCCATCACCCCTCATTCCCTTTCATCCCAACTCAATGTCATGCTTTATCTACCAATTCAATGTGACCATTTCACACTAATTCAGCCCAGAGACGATCCCCAGACGGGGCTCAGCTGGGGCCGCACCACCGCTATCTGATAGACCAGAGAAAAGGAGACAGAGGAAGGGGAGAAGGATGGAGGAAGAGCGAGAAACAGAGAGCTGGGAGGGGGGGGGGGAAGAGAGAGAGAGAGATTGGATATGTTGAAATCCAAGCCAGGAATCTGAGGATATCAATAGCTGTGTTGATGACCATCTTTGACACACCAGTTGGTCAAGCATACTAAATAAGATGTTGTCATAGGCATGAGCACGGATAAACTATGCAGTGTGGCACTGTATACATCTGCACACACACACACACTCACACACACACACAGTTTGCCTCGGTAGCGGCACATTTTGGAGCAGACCTCAGATCCAGCTCCACTTTCTGCTGCTGTCCTACCTGGAACGCAGAAGTGGAGCAGGCCTGACTAATCCATCAGCAATGGATGGCTCTGACATCTATTATTAATGGTAAGGTGATGCCACTCCCCTCTGTCCCTTATTTTCTTCTTTCTCCCAATCCTTCATTCCACACAACTGCACTTTCTTTCTTTCTTCTTTTCTTTCTTTCTTTCTTTCTTTTCTTTCTTTCTTTCTTTCGTGGGCTGTATGTGTGTGATTGAGTCTGTCAGTGTGTGTGTGTGTGTGTGTGAGAGTGCATGCACGTGTGTGTGTGTTGATGGAAAGTAAGGTGTCTTTGGAGTATCATCTCTTTTTCACTTTCCAGGCAGAGTTGACCGCTTAAACCTGAGCAACACAGGGAGGTGATGAGAGACACGATGACAGATCTACCTGACACACACACACACACACACACACACACACACACACACACACACACACACACACGCGACAGGCTCAGGGCAGAGAGAAAGCACAGGAGGCCGTATACACAAAGCACTACTGCCTACTACTACTCTTTTACACACCCACATTATTAAAGTGGAGTTTCTACCTCATAACACTAAACCTCTTTATTACTGAGCTGCATTTGCACTCACTTTAAAATAGATGGTCAATATGACACCTCTGCTCTGATGGGAGAACAGACTAGCGTGTTGATTTATGTGCGAACACACAGGTGACAATAGGGAGGCAGAGCGGCCCACCTGTCTCCACACCTCCTGCTATTGTCCTGAAGTCCTCTGAGAGTCCTCCTTCACTTGGATACTCCCTTCCCTTCTGCTCTCTCCTCTCCCCCTCTTCCCCTCTTCCCCTCTTCCCCTTTTGTTTTCATTGACCCTGACAAGCTAACAGCCAGGGTTTTAGTCCCTCGTGTTACATGCACACCACTTTGCTCTATCAAAAGTCGTCAGTTTCAGTTTCAAAAGTCTCAATTTGTTCATGAAGACCTATTTTATATTCTATCGTTTTCTTCATTTCATTTTGGCCAAATGTCCATAAGAATAAATACGGAAAACATAATCTTGAAATTGTGCTTTACTCTAGCCAGCTAGCTAGCTGAGTGGCAACAGCTCTTTAGATGTTACGGGAAAACTAAAAACATTTCACATATTTTTTTAAATTCTATTTTAGTTTGTACAAGATAACCTAGTTTTTTCACAGTCTTGTTTTTTTCTGTTTATTTCAGTATAACAATGTTTTCAACCCCTTGTTTTGTCTCAGTTTTAGCTAGGCTAGCAAGCTAACATTAAAGTTAGCAGCTAAAGTATTTTAGGCTACTTCTGGTAACCGTTAAACACCAGGAATACCATCAATCTCGACCTTTTTGTATGAATGTAATGACCGATAGCGTTCATTTACATAATATTCAACTTAAATTAAACTTTTCTTGTGTTGTGGGCCTGGTGAGTGTTGCCACGTATCCCATCATGCTGTGTGCACATGGTTATTTGCTTCTCATAGACAGTGAATGGAGGCTCACTGTTCACCTCCTGAAATCGCGTCTGGTGTGCAACCACTGTCAGAGGAGTTCCTGCTGTCTTTTAAAATTCCTCTTTCATCCTTTCAGCAGATATTGTGTAGCCTCGTTTCGTTGCATCCTTTCTGAATTTATTTCTGCTGCTCATCTACTTCCATGTTCACCTAGTTCTCTTTTCACCTAGTTCTCTTTTCACCTCACTGTTCCTTGCTCTCCCCTTCAACCTCCTTCTTGGTTTTGTCTCTGGACCCTTCGTTTTATATATTGTCTTTTCATTCCCCTTTCCCCTCATGCAGAGGCTACATGCCTCCACCCTTCAGTATCCCTTTCGCCCCCAGCTGCCTCCTCCCTCCTTCCTACTCTATTCAGATGGTGCACCAGGATTATTATAGAACATACATCATGAATTATTTTCAAAATTCCTTTACATTACTTATTGAATGCATCCTCAACTAATTTACAGTTGGGACTAGGCTACTTGACTCAACAGCAAAAGGATAGCGCCATCTAGTGACCTAGTTTGCCCAAAACTCATTCTCTGTTGTTTTATCTTAAATGTTTTTTTTATAAATAAGCCTTAAAAAATATCTTTTTACACTGCACATAAAAAGACAAAAATTTCATGTATATTTTTATTTTATTTTAGTTATTTTTACAAGATAGCCTCGACAAATAGACAACATCATTTTTCACAAAGTCCTGTTTTTTCCTTTTTATTTCTGTATAACACCTAGTTTTGTCTCAGATTTAGTTTTTGTTTATGATAATTAGCTTTGTGTTACTTTTTCACTACATACTACCTTGCCAACAACATACAGTATATTTCCATCCTCTTTAACAGTGCGGTTCCCTTGATTTCCAGCAGCCCTGTGAGCCCGGTCCTGGTTAGACCGGGGACTTGGCGGTGCGGAGGCTTTGGCCCCGGGTTAGAGAGGCAGCTTGGGTTTCTGAAAGCAGACTCCACCTTGCCTTCCATGAACAGTGGCCGACTCTATCAATAATTCAACAGGCTCACCTCACCTCACCACTCGCCGCAGCAGGACCGTGTGGCTGTGTGTGGGTGAGCGTGTCGGAGAAAGAGAAAGCTTTTGTTTGTGCAGAACAAGTGTATGAACAGAGAGAGAGAGAGACAGAGAGAGACAGAGAGAGAGAGAGAGAGAGCGAGAGAGAGAGAGAGAGACAGAGAGAGAGAGAGAGGGAGAGAGACACCAATTGGCAGTAGAAACAGGAAGGAACAAAAAGACATGGCCTCCCAAAGAGGAGTGTTTGCATATTATATCAGCACACTCCACTACATTTTCTTTTATTTGACATATTTTACTGTATTTTCTATTATACTATACTCTCTATGGTATACTCCTCCATACTTAATATTAACAATCGATTCTCTATTTTACATATATTGTAATTATTACAAGTATTATTATTATTACCATTATTCTAATTGTTTCTTTTAATCATCTTTTATCATAATTATTAATGTTATCATTATTGATTACTACCAAAGCTTTGGCAATACATACTGAATTGTACTTGTACATGCCAATAAAGTTCATTGAATAGAATTGACAGAGAGAGAAAAAGAGAAGGAAAGAGAGAGGGACAGAGAGAGAGAGAGAGAGAGAGAGAGAGAGAGAGAGAGAGAGAGAGAGAGAGAGAGAGGGAGAGAGAGAGAGACATACATACACACACACAGAAAGAGAGAGAGAGACAGAGAGAAATAGTTCTTGCATGTGAGCATAATATAACTTTTTTATGCGCATTCCTATGCCTGTGTGTTAATGTGTGTGTCTGCCTGTACTGTATATGTGTGTGTTGTTTTCATGTCTCTGGCGTTATCTCTGCTGCCCTCGGGCCAATCAGTTTGCGGCGCTCCCAGTCATTTGGTTATTGCCTGCAGCTCCCACTGCTGACCAGGAACAATGAGCGGGGCGGCGATTCGGTTACAGCAGCCAGGGCCGAAGAAACTCGACCCCTCAGACAAGAATCTGCAGCCCATGGACGGGCGTCATGGCCAAGTATGCTGACAAGCACTGTTGGTGTATGCTAATCCATCCCAAATCCAGTTTCAAATCAGACCGGCAAGCCCTCTCCGCCATCAGCAACTGAGCTCTGAGCAAGTGCCTCAGTAACTTTATAGCTAGATGAAACGTGAACTTCACAATTACACTTTTTTTTACATCCACCGAAAAAATCCAGCCTTGTTTTTGTGAAACAGTGACTTTGAAGCCAGCGTGCAGCAGGTGTAATCCATCAGTATAGTGGTGCGCTGACATGGCTGCATGCTGATCAAATAACCCACTCAAACAGACCAAAGAGTAAATATATAATAGAGTACCAACAGAGCATTACTGTACAGCATATAGGTTACAAAGAGCTCTTTCAGTAAGCCTGAAGGGTGAAAGTGTACAGCGTTAACAGCATTACACTACCAGAGCCTGGGAGTCAAGTTGGGAAGGAATGAGAGGGGATGCAAATTATGAAAAGCATCACTGATTATGATAGATTATTAGATAAAAGTAAGGGATAACAATGCATTATCGTCCCCACCATCCCCTTTTTATGTTTTTATGTTTTATGTTATATCCGCCATTTAATGAGTGTGACAGCTTCTCTGACATTCAACATTCATTTCTAATTTCAACATTAAAACTCAGTATGGAATATTATGTTATAGAAACATTTTGGAGAATATAGTCATCGATGTTATTTCCTCTTGTTGAACAATCAATATCAGCTAAAGTTTTCGTTTTTTTCCCCCAAAAATGCAGTAAATCCATTCAGACTCAAATCCAAAATACAGTACATGCACAGTAAATCTATCACTTTGCACAAATCACCCACTTGTCATAGACTTTCTTACAGGCTGAATCAATGGGCAAGCCTCCGACACAAATGACGTATTCAAGTGTATTCAAGTTCGAGTCTCAAGTCTCCCATATCGGCCCGTCTATCTTGTTTTCCTGGAAAGATCCAGCCAGATCCAATGTGATGTCGATGCGCAGATAAAGAAGACAGGCACGTGAACGGCCCCAGACTACATTACCCATAATTACCGTGCATCCCCTATCAGCTGTCAATCATTTGAGAGTGGTCTATTCCCGGACCATGCATATTCAGCATGTCCACTAGCTAATGTACTTCCTGTGCATCGGACAGCTCAGTTTTCTCTGGGTGTATCGGTGCACAGTATGAATATAGGCTAATAGTAGTAACTGTAGTGGGTGTAGTAGTTGTAGCGGCCCCTCTGCTTCATTATGTATGTGTGTAGGCTGCTGTCTGTCAGCTGAGCGCTCCTGTGTTGATCCTCAGCAGCACCTTGGTCCATTTTAACATAATGATGTCCTGTGATTCTTTGCATGATCTTCTCAATAAGGAAACTAACAGGATCCCAGAAGTACAGCTTGTACGTGCGTGCCATGCTTCAGGGCAACGTATCATCAGATATGTGACTGTATCGCCTCCAATTCGTGTGTGTGTGTGTGTGTGTGTGTGTGTGTGTGTGTATGAGGTGGGGACACACTCTGGTTCAAACCATGAGCACTGACATACTATTGGCATGGTAGTAGCATAAATGCAGCTCTGTTTTCAGCAGAATTTAAACAAAACATGCTAATTTATATGAGAAAAGTGAGAGAGAGGGGTGATATTATTGATCAATATAAAATACAGTGAGACATTACAAAACTGAACCCCAAAATATGAAACATGGCAGTCTGATTGGTTGTTGAAATGCCTTTAAAGGCTTTAAAAGAAGATTCAAACAACAAAGGGAAGGGATACAGGGCAGAAATAGTAATAGGGGATAGTTCCTCTTCTTAATATTGAGGGGTAGCTACATGTTTCACCTGTTTCCCCCCAAATCTGCACCTTTGTGTGTGTGTGTCTTCCTACCTTGTCTTATGGAGACGTATCGCCCATTGGCTGCCATCAGCACCACCTGTGGGTGGCTCTCCTCTAGATCAAACAGCTCGTCCTTGCCCGGCT
>NW_027282633.1:97500-103994 GCF_046629955.1 Centroberyx affinis
TAAAAACACTTAAAGTTATGGATGAAATCACTTCACTGTGTACATTCACTCTGCTCTTCTGCTTGGACAAGTCATCTGATCTCGCCTTGGTAAGAGGAGCTGCAGCGTGTGTGTGTGTGTGTGTGTGTGTGTGTGTGTGTGTGTACAGGCGCCTGCTTATGTACTTCATTCTGTGAACTCAACACTCCTTATCTTTGAAATAACAGACATGAATTGGAAATCAGAGCCCCACATTTGCATGCCTGAGTCCTCATCAAGGAAACAACCTCTCTCTCACTCTCTCACTCTCTCTTCCAACCACACACACACGCACACACACACACACACACACACAGAAAACACACAAGAGAGAGCAGAAGAGAAACAGGAGAGACAGGAGCGAGAGAGAAACACTATTCACAAATCAAAAAAAGCCATATACTGTTATTGTTATCAGTGCTATTATTTTCATTACTATCACTATTATCACTATTACTGTACTTCCCCTCATATGGATCCTATCCCACGCATCATTAGCTCGCTCTCTGCGGCCCCCAGGGGCCGTGTCATCGTCTGTTGATGTGCCGCCGTCGGCACGGTGACGCCTGTCGATAGCCAACCAGATGTTTTGGGTTTTTTGTTTTTTTTCTTTTCTTATTCTGGGATGGCGGCTGTGCCAGGTTCACCGTGGCAACCGTGGAATGGTGCTTTAGAAGCCATTACTGCGGTCCTCTGATGACACTCAAATAGCTATCATTACACCTCCTCCAAGGAGACACGGAGGAGGAGGGGAGGGGAGGAGGGGAGGAGGGAGGGGGGTGCACAGGCAGGAGGGAGGGAGGAAGGAAGGGAGGGAGGAAGGGAGGGAGGGGATGGACGGAAGTGAGGGCGCAGGGAGGGGAGGAAAAGAGAAGTGGAGGGAGAGCGGACGAAGCAAAAGAACGAGGAGACAGAGGAGGGTGAAAGGGGAAAGGGAAGGAGAGACGGGGGGAAAAGGAAGGAGAGACAGGGGGAAAGGAAGGAGAGACAGGGGGAAAGGAAGGAGAGACAGGGGAAAAGGAAGGAGAGACAGGGGAAAAGGTGGAGCGGTGGGAGACGGGTGGAGGGTGCTGAGAGACAGGAGGGGAGACGGGGGGGGGTGGGAGGAGACGGCAAATTACACAGACAGACAGACAGGGAGGGAAACTGAGTTAAAGATATAGCGGGCGCACGGACGGAGGAGTGAGAGACGAGAGAATGAATGAAAGTGAGAGAAAGAGAGAGAGAGAGAGAGAGAGAGAGAGAGAGAAGGGAAATTCAAAATGACCGTTTCTGAGTTAACAGCCCCCAGCCTTTTCTACCCTATTAAGTTCTATTCTGCCATTACCTGGGACTGCAGGGTGCTCCCTCCTACCCCGCTCCCCCACTGTCCCCCTACCCTTATAGATACCCCCCTCCACCCTCCCCACACACACACACACACACACACACACACACACCTCTTTCTCTCTTCCACACACTCTTCCTCTCTCCCCTTTGCGATGTCTTTCTCTCTCCTCACCTCCACCAATTCAATTCAAAATTGTGTGATTTGAACAAATCATATTAAACTTGAATTAACAGCTGAATAAAAAAAGAGACATTGACTGGATCAAGCTTAGGTTTTTACAAGCTGTTATTACTGCATTTTGGCATTTCACCAAGCAGGTTTGGTCATTTTTGGGTTGTGGTCTTGCTTCGTTCACCTCACTTCTTTGTCTGTTTCTTTCCCTTCTTTCTCTCCTGTACGTATTCAGATTTCTTTCAGATTACTTTGCCATATTTCAGATATAAAAGGATCGGCATAGATGAGAAAAAGTGAAAACTTACAGAGTTCAGGCAATTATTTCAGGTTTGCATACAAACAGAAATTTTGTTCTGTGTGACTTTATATAGAGACGTGGAAGTTTCTTGCTTTGACTTTAAAAGCGTTCCTAGAAATAATCCTCTAATTTTTCACAAGTATCTGTAATCAGAATGCATTCTATTTTAGGTAAGGAATAAAGGAATGCAGTTAATTTTTTTTTTTGCATTTTGAATATATAACGGCTTCACAAGTATTCTGTTACTACCCAACCCTGTAGCTGACTCTGACCTCTGACCTCTGACCTCTCTGTGGAGCGGGGGCAAGGGAAAAGAGAATTTCAAAACAGAATCACAAAAAAAGTAAAAATGACAATCTGTCAAACTGTGAATTTTTGTCCTAAACATTTCTATCCTTCACGTTTTTTTTTTGAGAGAATAGGCAAGAACAGGTGAGAACGGGTGAAAAAAGGTAAAGGTGGAGGATGTCACTCACAAGACCTTCACTGGTTATCTGACTGGTATGTAGGCTCAGTGAAAGAAAAGAAGTGTATCTTTCCATCCAAATAAAAACCAAACACACACAAAAGGCACTGGCTTGTTTTCAGTTTCAGAGTCACAGGAGTTTTTGCTGGGAACCTATCAGAGCTGACCCGTGTCCCACTCTTGGGCCCCAACCCACTGGTTGGGAAACACTCCTCTACTCCCACCTCTCACTATTATGGCTGTGCCTCCCCTTAATTCACACCCTCCCTCCCTCCTCCTCCTCCATCCCTCCTTCTTCATACATCAAACTCCACCATCACTTTCACCCTCTGATCTTCCTCCTTGCCCATATCCACCTTTCTCCTGCCTCCTCCTCTTCCTCCTCCCCTCCTCATCCTCACATCCCCATTTCCCCTCTCTCTCTCTCTCTCTTGCTCCCCTCTTCTACCCCCCATCCCCCCATCCTCTCCCATTTACCCCCTGTCCATCTGTCTCCATCTCTCCTTTTCCCCCTCTGTCCCACAGCTCCTCCTCCTCCTCCTCCCCGACTCCCATCTCCTCGGACCCCCTCTCTCTCTCACTCTCTCCCTCTCTCTCTTATCGTTATCCACCTTTCTCCTCCTTCCCTTTCCTCTTCTCTTCCTCAACCCCCCTCCCTCCTCTCTCTCTCCTCCTAAACCCTACTCCTCCTTTTCCTGCGGGGACACACTTTTGGGATGGACAGGATGGAGGAAAGCCGATCTCTGGTCTCCGCTGTCAGTCTTCCTCCTCATCAATATATACACCCCCCACACACACACACACACACACACACAGCCAGGCCCGTCTCATTAACGTGAACAAAATTTGCAAAAAAGCTCACACAAACACACATGCTCATCAGTCAGTGACAAATGAGGTTTTCCCATAAAGAAAAAAAAGAAGAAATCTGACAAAAACAATAAAAAAACAGAGTAACATAGAAAGTGTTCTGGGTATACATATTTGTTTTATAGCTTTAATTAATTTTTTAATAATATTTTGTAATATTCATAATATAAGATTTATGATCTTACCACGCAGGAAATGCAACCGTATAAATATTTAAAATAATGCACTTTTACTGTTTATACCACTACTGAAAACCCATAAACATAAATCTAAAATGTATATAACTATTTGATTAGGATTTGTACTTTTTTTAACTGCAGTTTTGTTCTGCACCACCTGACATTTTTGGACTTTGAAACACCAAAAAAAATCCAAAAATGAATTGCATTTCAATAAAATAAAAGTGGTTTCTTGTGAGGCATATAAGAATAATTTAATAAATTACACATTTCTTTCAGATTTTTTTTAAAATATGAAAATAATGGATTTTGGACACACAAACACACACACACACACTTTCTTGCACTTCCATACATACAAACACACATTCTCGCTCTCTCTCTCTCTGTCTGTTACACACACACACACACACACACACACACACACACACACACACACTCTTGTGTTTCATGCACAAACACCAACCTTCCTCGTGCTTCCATACACACAAACACACTCTCTCTCTCTTTTTCGCTCTCTCTCTCTCTCTCTCTCTCACACACACACACACACACACACACACACACACACACACACACGCACACACAGTTTGACCTTTGTTAGTATGCCCAGATGGACCCCGATCACAGTTGTAATTCCCAAACCGGTCACTCAGCGGCGGTATCGGCCTGCTCCATCATGGCTCCTTTATGGGAGCCTTGCCTATATGTTTTTGGAGGGTAAAAAAATAAAAAAATATCAGAAGATTGATGCTTGGTTTGTCAGTGTTGGTGCCTGTGTGACTGCATAGCGTAGGAGGGGAGGACTTTAGAGCTATTTTAAATCGCTGCTTTTAATGTCTAGCTGCTTCTTTAATGGGGGACCTTACAGAAACTGAAAGACGTCAACATGTGAAGCCTTATCAACTCTAAATCACCAGTGCAATTAAAACAGCAGGGAGGGAGGGAGAGAGAGAGAGAGAGAGAGAGAGAGAGAGAGAGAGAGAGAGAGAGAGAGAGAGAGAGAGAGAGAGAGAGATAGGGGTGATATTGGTGATTCTTAACAGTAAGGGGACCACAGAAGGACGTTTCCCATTGAAATCCAATATGATTTCTGCTGTTGCACTCATTTCCAATCAGTCTCCAATCTTGTATCTGAATCTCGTTCTTTGTCTGCTGAGCTCATATAATATAATCCTATATATATATGGCATAGCTAGAGTAGGTTAGATCCACAATTTAGGGCGTGTGTATGTGTGAATGTGGGTTCTACCTCACTGCGAAGCATTCATTTATCATGTGCTTTTAATCTCATTGGCTTGCTTGCATGTTGATTTGATTATGATCAGGGCAACATAAAGCTTAAAAGGCTGCAGCGCGGGTCGCCCCATGGGCTCCAGTATATTACCCCCACGTTTCTTTAAATGTGTCTAAAACGAGTCTTTGAAACAGTCCGGATTAACTGATGTATCTTGTTTCTAAAAACAAACCGCCTCTGAATCATTCATTAATTCACATTTGGCTATTACAGTACGGGTTTGTTTTATGGCAGGGCTTGTTCCTTCCTGTGTGGTAGGAAAGAGTTAACTAGAATGGGCTAAACGTGATGACTGAGGGACTATGTGAAGCCGCCGGCCAATCAGCGTCGAGATTAACACCTTACGCCGCTCTGATTGGCCGGAGCGGGCTGAATGCATGGTCGATGTTGTTCGGAACTCAGCGCCCACGTGGGGTGCGGACCGCCACTCGGGCTCCCATTGGTCGAATCCGCGCGATCAAGACCCGCCCGTGGAATCTTTGGCCGTTTTATTGGCCTAACCGCCGCGCGCTCGACTCCTCCTCCTCCTCCTCACCCCCCACACCCCCCACTCCCGCCTTCCCTGCCTTGTTTTCCGTCCGAAAGGAAATATCCCTCTCGCGAGCTCCGTGGGCTCGGCCGGTTCGTCGCTTCGCATCTATCAAGAGGCGCGTGAAACGAACTCAGATCTGACATTTCGCACCGGTCCTCTTAACAACCCGCAATACGATTTCTTTTAAAAACACGATTATTAGATATGATATTTAACTCCGCCGTCGTCTCCGGGCTGCAAACGGCCGCGCGCGCTCTCAGAGTCTGTCAGCCGGTGTTGCCCGTTATTTCGTTTTATCGCCAATTGCCTGAGACGTTTTCCTCTCTCTCTCTCTCTCTCTCTCTCTCTCTCTCTCTCTCTCTCTCTCTCTCTCTCTCTCTCTCTCTCTCTTTTCTCTTCATAAAGCAGCCAGCCGCTATTTGCTCTCTCACCGTAACCCAGTTGCATGAAGAGCATGGACAGAAACACACACACACTGTCTCTCTCTCTCTTTCTCTTTCTCTCTCTCTCTCTCACACACACACACACCACATACACACACACACACACAGACACTTGTTCTCTACATACATGCAGTGTTGCAGTGTCAGGTCTGACAGACGCCACTACAGGACTGTTAACCTTTAATGAATTAATTAGATTACTAAAGATTAACAGGCCAGCAAGCTTAATCAAATTTGGTGTGTATGACTGTACTATCTATCTATCTATCTGTCTATCTATCTATCTATCTATCTATCTATCTATCTATCTATCTATCTATGTGCTCTGTCATTCTTCCCATCCCTTTACTTTCTTATGTCAGTCTATTCATTCACCTTTCCGTTCATCTCCCTCCGTTTCAGAGTCTTTTTTTTGGGGCAGCTTCCCTCAGAAGATCCTCGTCGATCCTCCTCCACCTCTTGGATTCTGGGTATTTGCATCCATCTACTCTCAATAAAAAAACCCTTTACTCTACAAACAAGGGATAGTGCACTCATTCAGACAATGCAAATCAATAGATAACATTGATATTAACAGTTATGCCTATGTCTGCTATCTCTGGTTGTGCCAATTTTCTTATGGAAGGAGCTGAAACGGTGGTTCCCAACCTTTTTTGGCTCGTGACCCCACTTTGACGTCACAAAACTCTAGTGACCCCAGACATTCAAAACACAGACAATTTTTTGCTAAAATTGATTTGTTTTCGATCATGTAATAGTTTGTAATACTATGTTGCAAGTAAACGTTCATTTTAGACCACATTTAGGCTATTTCATGTAGATATTATTGTGGACGGCAGCCGGAGGCAGAATAGCCAGGATGAGCCACAGATTAGTGCAAAAGTGAG
>NW_027282634.1:0-30000 GCF_046629955.1 Centroberyx affinis
TAAAATCACTTAAAGCTACAATGTGCAACTTTTCTCCTTGAGGCAGTGAAGTGTATTGTTGGTCCCGCCCTCCTCCCCCTCAGTTGGTCAAGGTCCCGCCCCGACAGTTGTCACTCATCTTGATGAGCTGTCATCCAGCCTGAGGCTGAGGGAACAACAGGTGCTGAAGAAGCAGACGGAGAACGCAGGCAATCAGCAATTTAAAAGAAAAAAGCAATGGCAACATTCACCTGTGTTTTTGACCGTGTCTTGTCTGCCACACGTTTAGCTTTCGCTCTTTTGTTTCTTACTGCTTTCAGCCATTGTTGTTGTTGCTATGACTTCCCTGCCTTTAATAGCCACAGCCCAGCTCACCACTGGACACCCCCACAGCAAATGGTATACGTTCCAAAACGTCCCAAACATCATTGAAAAGCCAATTGCAGGCAAACAGGGGGATTTAACCATGAACACACAGGGTCACAGACACAAAGACTGATAATGTATAATATATTCTGTTTATTTCTAATTATTTTAATGTCAAAAAGTTGCATATTGCAGTTTTAATTGATGTATATACTGTATGTATGTAGGAACTTTCTTTTTACTGACTGAAGATGACTAAGATTTGATCTGAAAGATGATAAAGATGAGTGAGCATTCTGACCTCTCACCACTTCCCTCCCTTGCCTCTAACGTAGCCTTTTACCCCATCCAAATCCGTTAGCCTTCCTCCCATAATCCCCTTCTTCCCTCTTCTCTTTCTACCCCCAACCCCTTTTACAAGCTCTCAGCATCCCCTTTCCTCTGGCAGCTCATCCCGTCCTTCCAGTCACGCTACACCCTCTGCCCTCTTCAACCCCGCAGCGCTCGGCTCCTCGCTCCCCTCCTCACCCTTTACCCATTAACCGCTACTCATTGCTCCTTTTTTCCTCCTCTCTCCCCATAGTGCCCGTCACTCCAGACCCATTAACATGGGAGCGAGTGTCCGTCCTATTTTCCATTTATACCGCTCCCACTGTACGCTCCTCTGCTTGGTCATGCTGTGGCCTGCTGCAGCCGCCGGCAACCAATTAAAGTCTCTGTGCTGCTCGAATCACAGTTATCTGATTAAAGCCCTTCGCTGCTAATTAAACTGCCATCTCTCTGCTCCCTGGTTTTTCCCACGATCTCTCTCTCAGTCTCCATCTCTCTCTTGCTCTCTCATACACACACGCACATGGACAAATCCACAAGCAACCACACACATACAGTGTATTGTGCCAATTTATTTACCATGCTTTCAACCCCCCCTTCCCTTCCCCCCCTTTTCCTCTCTCTTTGTCTGTCTTGTGCTCTGACTGACATCAGTTAACTGGCTGTCTCTAAAGAGACAAACATGGCCACTCAAGGCTTATGGTACGTTCAGATTATGTGAACGTCAACAATGTCGTCAAGAGATTGTGTACCATAATGTAAGCACTTTATTATGTTATTTTAAAGTTAGTAAACGTTACGTACCTGGAGGTACAACAGCAGCAGCCATCTGCTGCCAAGTTGAATGTTTTTTACTGTCTCAATATATGAGTAAAGTTGGGTTATAGAGGACTGGGAGCTGTCTTATGGCGAGAATTCATTTCTGCTCCATTTGGACGGCTGTCAAATATTGTAGATAGCTAGCTACTACCTGGAACAGTTTTGGCGTAACCTTCAGGAAAAGGGAGATGGAATATAACAGAGACGACATCTGTGTGATCGTTTGGCACCTTTTTGCCACCAGAGATGATCTACCAGTTATACAGTTTCAAGCAATTGCTTTTAATGTGTTTGAGATGTGTTAGAAACATTTTATACCCCTGGAGTCATTTGGTGATTTATGGGCCATTGTATCTAAGTGTCAAACTGGACTATTTAACCGATTTCAATCATCGGCTCTCATAATGACTATAATCAGAAAATTGCAAACAGTGGTATCCGGCAGGTGATCGGAAAAACAAATCTTTTTTCCACAAGCTGGCATGCGTTGGTGTGTTTGCCTTTTCGTGCGCGGTGGATGAATAAGATGTGTTTGTGTTTTGAGAGCCTCTTTGTTCAACATAGTTCTCTCCTGGCCTTGAAATTGATGCCTGATTGAATTTAGCAGTGACTCTAACAGTAGATGCTCTACAGAAAAAAAACAACTCAACCATACCTCTGTGAGGCCAGTAACTTGTTAATAATGATCTAGAGTATCAGCGACCAATAGAGAGCCGATATCATAATCTGTTTATTCAGAAAGCCTTTAGATGCAGAGCTCAGGACAGTTTAGGACATACATGATGTGTTATCTATAACTTAAGGAGTGTGAGAGACCCACAATAACAGGGAAATTAATAGAATTACCAGATTTACTTTGAGAAATGTGTATATTTACCACCCCACTGTCTCAAGTGAGTTGTAAATGTGCACCTATCATTAGCATTATTATTATCATTATTATTAGTAGTAGTAGTAGTAGTGGTGGTAGTAGTAGCAGGACTACTACTCCTATTACTACTGATAGTGAGAGGACCATCAAACCCTGTAATGCCTCGTATGACCACTAGTTGGCAGTAGCTGGCACCCTAATCTGTCAGCAGGTGAAAGACCTGAGCAGACTAGATGTTTATTGCTGCACCAGCGACATGACAGAGCGACCCCCTGGCCTAGTTCAAAGGCCTGTAGAGCGTCTGAACTGAGGCTCAGGGTCTGTCCCCTCTGCTCCTGCAGCTGGACGCTCAGCGGCTCGGTGGGAAGGATCGATCGGCCTCAACGGCACGGCAGCTACACGTTCTGTAATGCAGTAATGTAGTTCATAAATATCGAGCGTGCAGCCGGAATGGCAGGTATAAATCCTGCAGGAATGTCCGATGGAGGATGATGGGGGACATGGAGGGCAGCGGGCTACAGGGAGCGGATCAAGGGCTGCTGACAGTTGGATCTGAGGTGGATTTGCATATTTGATTACAGCAAATTCACAAAGAGAAGAGAAGAGAAGAGAAGAGAAGAGAAGAAAGAAATATGTGGATGTAGAGAGCTGATGCTGATGCTGATGCTTGCGTTTGTGCGTGTGTGTGTGTGTGCGCGTGTGTGTGTGTTTGTATGTGTGTCTGCATGACCTTTGACCTCTTGGTTTCTACAGTACTTATCCAGCTCTGTCTAAAAAACCAATGACTTATTAACTGTTTTTTGAACTAATTCAGCCAGAAGTCATCATTCCAGCCACAGTTTCTATATCAAAAGCCACTAAGAAAAAAATATGACATGGGATGTAAGTCTATAATTTTCTGTGTCTGTGTTTTACATGCATGTGTGTATATTTTATTCAAGATGAAAATTTTTACACATTCACATTTCAAATTGTGTATGACTGCTTGCTTGCCTGTCAGTGCCTTTGTGAGTATGTTTGCATACATGCATCCATGCACATAAAATATGTGTGTGTGTGTGTGTGTGTGTGTGTGTGTGTGTGAGGGTGTGTGTGTGTGTGTGTGTGTGTGTGTGTCTATGTATGTTTGCCTCTCTGGGAACAATAAATGCATATTGATCTCTGACTACGGTGTGAAATGGCCTTTGATGTCGGCTCCTCTCTCAGTCTAAGAGACTGCAGCAGTCTGGTCTCTCTGGTTTATGGCCGGCCTTTATCATCCCTCTCTCCCTCCCTGCTCCTCTCCCTCTATCATGGCTCTCCTTCTCTCCCTCCCTATCACCCCACACACACACACACACACACACACACACACACACACACACACACACAATGTCCTGCATCTGGTTTCATCTCTTCCGTCACGGTTCCCGATCAGACCCGAAGACCATTACCCCAACTCTCCCAGTCTATACAGTATATACTGCATACTGTATATATATAGTATATATCTGTTGACAACCCTTGTGCCTGTGAGCATTCTTCCCACTAATTCAAAACAGTATGATTCAGAGTCGATATGCTGTCGATATGTGCTTAGTTTTGTTGAAGACTGTGGATAACCATGCGTTCACACTGTGAGCAACAAGTCACCATTAGTCCATTCATTTCCTATAGAGCTGAGTGACCAGGGAACTCGGCCAAATGTGTCAATGGTCAACAAGCTTGTAGGCTGAGAAAAGTTGGCCATTGCTGAATCATTGCTGAACCCAAATCAACAGCCAATTAGATTTTTGCACTTCCTTGTTTCCTTACCAATGGGAGTTCAATAGCTCTGCCTGGTAAGTGCAAAATGGACGAGAAGTTGATAGCTTCCCAGTTCTCTACACAGTGCTTGGAGAATGGTTGCAGCCATCGCTGGGGTTAGGATGAGTTTTAACATTATGAAAGGTGATACCACAGCCCCAAAACATATGATTTGCCAATTCAACACTTTGTAGCTGCAGACCAGTACACAGATGCAATCAGAACCTCTTGCATTTCCCACAATGGGTCAGAATACCACCCATCAAACAAGTTGCTCACAGTGTGAATACAATGCAAGGGTCCACTCAGTTGCATGAGGTAGATAAACCTGCAGGATGCTTCTTCATTTTCCAACTACCAACAATTTGTTTCCGCAAAATTCCAGTATCAAATGACATAAAACCACTGGGAGAGTTTTAAGAATCAAGTTGTCATCCTGGTTGACAGGACTGGTCATTAAAGGAAACCTGTACAGGAAAATTACGCAACACAAAAAAGATGGGAATGGAATCACTCATTAAATATTTGTGTGGAGGGTTTATGGGATGTTTAAAAAGCAGAAAAACATGATCGATAGGCGGACTCTCCAACCCACTGACCCCTCCAACCCCCAACCCTCCCCACTCTCCGCTAGCCACTCTCTTAATGGAAATTGATGCAGACGTCAAATATCTAATTTATGAGTCATACCAATATGCACATGGGAGGATGAGGGGGGGTGAGGGGGTACAAACACGAGCTACACTACTAGCTAACACGAGCTATAATTGCTGAACCCAACTCTAATTCAATGGTTGTCACTCTGTCTGCAGGATTATGTCACTGTTTGATTGTGTGTGTGTGTGTGTGTGTGTGTGTGTGTGTGTGTGTGTGTGAGAGAGAGAGAGAGAGAGAGAGAGAGAGAGAGAGAGAGAGAGAGAGATGATGCAGTCTTTACTGGAACATCATGATGTAGTAGTATCTTTGCTGGATGCAGCAGCAGTTGATGGAAAACAGCAGAACATTTACTTATCTGTTCTGAGAAAAGGGGGAAAAAATGGCTTAAAATATCCATGTGGACACACACAGGCCACATGGTGAATGTGACATTTAGGCTAATGTTGCTATTGTTGCTAATTACATTAAGTAAAGTAATTATAAGTAGTGTGTGAAGTAAAATGAACAACTACAAATCCAACAAATAGCCCATATTAGTATTATACCACAGAATATTGATAGCTGATGCTGGCTCCTTTTTAGGCCTACAGCACATTTTACAAAGCAGCTGTTGATATCTGATCTGATAAAGAGGAGAGACCCTATCATAACACTTATGCGTTATGATTTTCCCAGCTTATGACTGTGTGTGTGTGTGTCTGTGTCCCTATACGCCCACTTGCGTTTTTTTTCGGTGCCCAAGTTAGCGGGCGTGTCTCCTCGCTGCCGTCTTAAGCTAACAGAAGGCGAAGTGACGACCCCGGGGAGACGAGACTTTCTAATGAAGCCTTAGTCAGCTGACTAACATTTAGCCCCAACCCCCGGACAATTCACAGACACACAGAGCGCCCACAGCCATGCACTCCAGAAACTTCTGTCTAAAATGCCATGTCCTGGGAGAATCTGCTCAGCTCTGAGTCATTTCAACGCAGCCCAGCAATCTGTAAGGTTGTGCTCCGAGCCCGGAGGATGTATAGGCTTCTCCTCAGTCGGCTCTCGTAACACAGTGTTGGTCAAACTGCCTGTTAAACACACATCAAGAAAGAGAGACACATGGAGCGAGAGGGCAGAGAGAGAGAAAGAGGGGTAAGAGAGAGAGAGAGTTTGTGTGATGTCTCTAAAGGATCCAAACCTAATATCAAAAATGAGACGTTTGTAAATGTTGCATGTATGCTTGCAATTATTGGCTATGGTTAGAAGTTGTTACAATATTAAAAATCAGCATGAAATGACTAATCAATATGAATGAATGTTTAATAAGTATAGTTCAAAACACTGCTTTTTGTAGTGATTCATCAGACCTGCTCGTCACTTTCATTTCCCTTTATTGATCCATTTAGCAAGACATCAGCATGGTCCCTTCCTGTCATTCTCAGCTTGTACCCACAATGCAACTGTCCATACAGACAAAAATTCAACAAGTCACTTAACATGACTGGCCAGTGGGAAGAAATAAGAAAAAAAAAAGCACATCTCATTCCATCCACTGAGAAAACAAAACAGTTAAGATGAGACAAATCAATACAGCTGGATTAGTACAGTACGCCTTTCCCTTGGCTAACGTTGGTAGCAGTGACAGACGAGTGCATGATGCATGATGACAGTGACAAAGTTACAATTCCTCTTGGAAAAAAATTACTGCACACGGATTCAAGTAGCTTCTCTGAGAACAGACTGCGACGTTCAAACATACGATATGGAAGATATAGCGAGTGCAGAGCCAGACTCGACGCGGTTTGGCCAATTTGCTAGCAGGTCAATGTGTATAAAATACTGTACAATATTGCTGCTGGTTTCCTTGGTGATGGATGCTAATGAGCACTGCTTCGATGAAACCAGCGTACTGTACCTTTAAAAGAAGCACTGTGAGCAACGACAGCCTTACGGTCGTTGGTTTTCTTTTTTGTTTGTTTTTATTTTTTGGGCTATATAGCTTCCTATTGTTCTGTCCCTCCCTCATTCAAACTAGGACTGCTTCTGAACATCACAACACACTTCCACCCCCGAGGAAAAGCAGCACTGTTTGTTATCGCTTTGATCAGTCTGTCAAGTCAGGCCAGAAGCTGCTGCCAGACACACAAGCTGCCCCCCCCCCCCCCCTCTCCTTTATAACAGCGCAACAATAAGACCACTGGCTGTTTTTTGTCCTTTCTTGCTCTCCTTCTGAAGGCAAATATTAGAAATTCATATGTGTGCTACTGGCAAGGGGACACGGGGAGGTGATCTTCTTCTTCTTCTCTGTCTCTCTCTTCTTCTCTTCATCCAGGGGTGTGATGTCCTCTCAGGCCCATGTGTTCATATCTGCGGCACATGTTGCTTGTGTGTTGCATATGTCTGCTCATGAAAGTGTCTCTATGCGGGGTTCGCGTATCTTTGGGCTCAGCAAACAATTCTGGAAGAATGCAGAAAGAATTTGCGCCCCACTTCAACCCCTCTCTCTCTCTCTCTCTTTCTCTCCTTTTCTTTGAATCAACTAAAAGCAGAATGATAAAAGGATGACGAGAGCCTTGTTTTTTGCATGCTAAGCCCCATAATGTCCTGTTAGGCCCGTTATAATTGAGCAGTGACTGAATATAACTGAAGCTGTGCAGGAGGAGAGCGAGAGAGAGCTAAGATGGTAGACAGAGTAAAATCAAATATAGTCTGAAGAGAAAGAAAAATCAAGTCCTGAGTTGCTCTTGGCCAGGTGAACCTCAGTGAACCATGTCGGGGGTCAATATACTTTCAGTTCACCTAATTCAGGAGGATTTCCTTCAGAATAAAAAAAATAAACCTCATGTCTCTGCCTGTTGTGTCCCCATCAATGAATGAATGAAAGCAATATCTCTATGCCTGTGGAGAGTCATACTGATCCTCAAGAAAGAGGATGAATTCTGAAGCTAGTTTCACCTCACAGTTTGAATAAAAGGTGAAGCGGCGGATGAAGGGGATGGAAGGAGGGATGGAAGGAGGGTTAAAGGGGTAAAGCGCATTGTAGTTATTCCTCTCACTTTTCCATGTGCGAGAGTAAGCGGGAAATCAGTGAGAGTGTGGTGCGAGGCGGAGGTGTGAGTTTAAAGTGTCAAAATGTTATCAGAGCTCTGTCTCTGGGCTGGGGGGGACTCAAAGTTCATTTCCGGGTGAAAGGGGTTTCATGTTCAGGTTTCAGTTCTGCTCCAGGTCGTCGACAGTGGGGGTGTTGTAACTCTGGAACAGGGGCTGCATGAAGAGGCCCACCGTCCCGACCACACACACCAGCACAAAGATCCACAGGAAGAGACGATCGATCACCATGGCAACGTACTTCCAGTCCTCAATGATCTAAGGAGAGAGAAAAGTTAGGTGTTAAATGTTGCCGCTGTTGCGCTTCCTGACTACGTTGACAATGTAAAGCTAGTTGAACTAAAATGAGTGAAACTGACCTGAATGGTGCTGAATGTGAACTGATTGAATTGAAGAACTGAACAGAACTGGATTTTACTGAGTAAAACTGAGTTGAGTTCAATTGCATTAGATTGGATCAAGAGTGACTGTTGATTGTTACTTTTAAATTGAAATGAACTGAAATGTAACTGTTATGAACGTTAAACACTGTTTCTCTTTCCAATAAAACACTGCAGCGGTTTTAACTGTTGTGATACTGCCTTGAAATAATAATAATGGCGTGGTATGAATACACATGAGATCACTTAATTAAAGTCAGTGATGAATTTTCTGTGAGAGCAGTCACTTTGTATCTCAGTGGGCTGTGTTTGTGGCTCTGCTGATGTTGGGGCAAATTTTCATCATGCACAACATTATGATAAATTTGGTGTCTGATTACACGCAAAAATCGAAGTTGCTCTTCCAGAACTTAGTATAACTGCAATTAATTGCCATTGTGCATCATTATCCTATAATCCTAAACAAATACACATTTGCATATGCAAAGTCCTCAATTGTTCTATACTTAAAGCCAAAAGCCTTGATCTGCTGCAGCGTGTCTCATATAGGAATCATGCTATACATATTTTGATTTATCACACACATAAACACACACACTCTTTCTCCAAACACCCACCCCTTCATCGTCATCCTCGCTCTTCATCTTCTCAGCTATGTAGCGCACTCCGTCCACCGCCTCCTCCACGTCGATGTTGCACTTGAGCGTCATCCTCTTCCTGAACTCCGTGTTCTCCGACAGGTCGCTGACCTTCCAGCCGTAGCGCTTGGCCGACTCCTCGTTCACGTAGAAGGACGAGGACGAATCCGCCGTCCCCGCCGAGCTCCCGGCCCCTCCGGCCGCCGGCGACCCGTCCGCGCCCCGCTGCTTCAGGTCCGAGTACGACCGCTGCTGGTGCTTTTTCCGGAAGCGCTCGCGGATGTTGGAGCTGCCGGGTCGCCGCATGAAGAGGTAGGAGGGGAGCCGGTACAGGAAGACGCGCTTGACCCAGGGAGGCATGGTGTGCGTGCTGGGGGAGCGATGGTGCACGTTCAGCACGCACACGCTGGTGACGATGGAGAAGGTGACCAGCACCATGGTAAACATCAGGTACTTCCCGATCAGAGGCACTGCTAAAGACGTAGGCGGCACGATCTTTGAGATCAGGAGTAAAAACACAGTGAGGGCCAGCAGGACGGAGATGCACAGCGTCATCTTCTCGCCGCAGTCCGACGGGAGGTAGAACACCAGGATGGCCAGAGACGTGATGAGGACGCAGGGGATGATCAGGTTGATGGTGTAGAACAGCGGCTTCCTCTTGATGATGAAGTCGTAGGTGATGTCGAGGTACGTGATGTCGTCGGGGTCTTCGTTCTTGCGTCCGGGAAGCGACACGATGTCCCACTCGCCGCTGGGCTTGAAGTCGTCGCGGCTGGCGAAGTCGCTGAGGAGGATGAGGTCGATCTCGGTGTGGTCGTAGGTCCAGGAGCGGAACTTGAGGGTGCAGTTCTGCTGGTCGAAGGGGAAGTCGCGGACCTCGATTTTGCAGGCCGACTTGTAGATGGCCGGTGGGAGCCAGGCAACCTCTCCGTTGTTGGAGACCACCGCGTTGGAGTAGAAGGAGACTTCGTAGGTTCCGTCCGCACTGAGAAGATGAAGGTGGGATGAGAGAAAAAAAGGGACAAGAAAAGCAAAAGGAGAGGAGAAAGACAAATTAGAATCGTTGAAAAACCACCACTGTTAGTACAAAAATACATCTGTTGCTTAGTGGGAGATCCCTCCACACTCTTCCTCAGTGTATCCAAGCAACCGGTGGAGGTTGTTGTTGAAATCCCTACCATAATTTTAAAACTTTACGACAATCTGTCATCATTTGTCAAAATCATTACATTTTCAACGGAAGCTAGCTCCTCCTGTTAAGTGCATTTGAGCACGGGCTGCCAACAGAATCAGTGTTGCAGCACTAATTCTTGTCAAGAGAAGAACAAGAAAGTTGGGTCAATCGATGTATTACGTTGAGTGGTAGTGTGTACAGAAGACGTACTGCTGACCGTTACTGTGTGTCTGCTGAGGTGACACGAACAACAATTATGTGTGTTTAAAGTTATGGGCTGTAGGGTCTAATTGGTTGGCGTCCCAGGGGAAGAACTCTGCATCGGGACACACCCAGTGAGATGGCGACAACTGCCTAACCCGCACCTCAAATCTGCTGAGATTGAGGTTTTTTTCTTCTTCTTCTCACCAAGGCTGCAGGTGATGCATTATACATCAGTGGCCTATCAATTATACAGCAGGTCAGGAATCCAGCCATCACACTCGCTCTCTAATGCTCTGCTGTGAATATGCAGAATGGTTAAATATGCAGAGGCTCCACCTGCCTGCTGCGACCTCTGCTCCCCCAGACTTGGCTAGAGACCTCGGTATCTGAGGAGTGCTGATCATCTGATATCGTTTTGCCTCTTAAGCCATAATGCCGTTTATGTGGTCTTGTAAGCTGACCAGCAATCTGTGTTCTTAAAAGCTTAATGCCTTTGAGCCCTGTACAAACGGTCGGGCAGCACTGCTGACCCAAACAGATGTCAAATGCTGTATAACTTAATGTCCACGCAACTGCGAGCCCATCAACCTGTGTCAGAATAACAGTTTAGCATCTGCCCAAGCAGTTATAGCAACAGTGGGTTGCGTTCACTTAGCCATTTTGCAAATCTAAATTAAATTGAACTACCCAAGCATTTCACACACACTAAGAGTAACAAACCACAAAATGTCCCTTTATCACCCTGGTTACCATTAGTCACCTTATCCATCAATTCATTCTCTATGGAGCTGTGGATCAGTTTGACATTGTTTAAGGTCAAAATCAACCCAAACATGCACAAAATTTTCTTATGGCACAGTAAAGGTAACAACTATAGATGTTGTCTCAACTCTCATTTTGGTGCTATATTTACACAGGTTTTTAACAAAGGTGCAGGCACAATGTATCATGTAACATCTTTTCAATGTGTTTGCTGGCATTGTGGCACACACAGTGACCACCTATACAGACAAACTGCCATGAGATGGCTATTGTGTACAGTGCATTTTAAGTATTCAAACCACTGTAGATCCAACTAGTTAACATTTTTAACTACACAGAAAGCAGTATATTATCTGGCAGATCCATTTCACCCTGCTGAACAAGTATGGAGCCAAAGGCAAATCAAATTCTACTAAAACTCAAACAGCAAAGAAAAAAACATTTTCTGTCATTGCTGCAATTTGACACTCACCAAAAAGCATAGACTTCTATATTAATTATATTTCTGTGATGAAAGTAATTTGTTTTACAAGCAAATAGCAGAAGGAAAAAAGACCCAGGTGTTGACCTATATGGGTTGCGGATCAGGTGAGGCCCAAAAGCCTCCGTGTCTGCCAGCTAACACTCCAGTGGATAGAGGCAGTGGGGCGAATGTCTCCTTGGCTGAATTTATTAAAAAATCGGAGTTCACATGTATTGAGTTTGCCTTGCAGACATTTTATTTTGCTGCAAGATGTTGTCTGGTGCACACGCAAAGTGAAAATCTTCTCATATCCAACTTATGCCCTGAGACAAAATAACAGAAGGGACTTGTGATAGTGCTCCAATTGAATTATCAAAAATATGAATGCAATATTTTGCCCAGATCTGGCCCGGTCCGGCCTTGGATCAATCACACCTACAGTTCAGTGTTTCCCCCAAGAATTTTACTGGAAAAGCTTCTGAAACAACATTTAGATCATGGGACACTAAAACTCTATTGAAACTCATAATAAAGAAGCAGCTCCTTCAGGTACCTAACACTCTGCTACAGCTGTCAAAAATCATTAAAAAAAAATTAATATTCCATCTGCTGTGGTCGTGTTTGTTTTGGCCTAACCTGCAAATTTCATAATCCCAAACTCTCTCTCTCTCTCTCTATGTAAAATCTCTAATCTCTCCTCCCTGCCTCCCCTCTTCATATTAGTACGGTGACTGTAGCGTGACTGTCATTCCCAGTGACCTCTGTCTAGCCGGGGATAGATTATGAAGGAAACATAGTGGCTCAGGCCAGCCACTGTTTGAAAGAGCACTTGTCATGATGAGACTCTGTCTGCAGACACTTCTGACCGTGTTAACAAAAGCTTTCAGGTTGTGTTCATTATCCTGAAAGAGTGAGAAAATGAAGAGATGAGAGGATAGGAGGAGACATAAGAGGATGTGAGAAAAACATTTTGGGAAAATGATGGGGCTCTTGGGACTGAGTAAAGTTGTTCATTCTCTCTGTCTCTGTTTATCACTTAGTTTTTAATGCACACACACACACACACACACACACACACACTCTGTCCCTCATACACAGAGTTGACATACTTGTTGTAGAGGACAATGTCTGGCAGCCAGATGTGTTGCGACGGGAGTCGGACCTTCTTGATGCCCTCATACTCTTCAGGGTCCCACATTAACCTGTAGTCATTCCATACCTGATGAACACACACACACACACACACACACACACACACAGAAATAGAGATACGTGAAATACAGACATCAAAAATCACATGCAAGCAGATGCAGAAAATCACACAAAGGGATACAAAATTAAATATATTCAACCAAAAACATACATAAACATGTGAGCTCAGGCACACAAACACACACACACACACACACACACACACACTGCCTGTCGGTCCCGATCTGGCAAACATGCATTTCAAATAGTAGTGCGCTGACATATCTGCCCTCCATGCGATCAGCTGATCTAGCCAGTGAACCAGCTGAACTGTCTCTCTGCATTTTCCCTAAACTCCTGCACATCCAGGCTGTCCCTCCTTACACCTAGATGCGTGTGCATGGTGGGTGTATGTATATGTGCGTTTGTGTGTATGCAATGTAACGATTACAATGAGTCAGACTCTTGTGGTGACGGTGAGAGGCGGTAGTAGCAGAAGAAGAGGACGCCTGGGGACACAAACCTGAGTGAGCCAGCAGTTGGTGGTCATGATCTGCTCTCTCTCGTTCTGAAACACAGACGGACAGAAGAGAGAGAAATCTAAACGTGGGGGTCTTCAATGTCTCATTATCAGATAAAACCCAAATTTGCAGCATACTGTAGAATTTCTCCATAATATTCCATATGTCTGAGGCTCACTGAATGCAGCATAAATGTCTCAAGTTGGTAACATGATGAACAAACACACTGAGGTTTAGGTGTTTACGTCAGTATATGTTAAGGACACATTCTGGTGTTAGAGAATGGAAGTCTTCATTAATGTAGTAATGTAGTTGTGTAATTATGTTTGTGTGATTGTGGTGTGTGTATATCTGTGCATGTGTATGTGTAAATGTATGTGGATATGCATTTATGTATGCTTATGTATGTGTACAAGTATGTGTGTGTATGTGTGTGTGTGTGTGCGTCCTCACCACACTGATGAGCTGGGCCAGAGACACCTGGATGTAGATGGTGACCTGCTGGCTCTTGTTGACGGCCGGTCTGATCAGCTTGTTGTAGCGCTCCGGAGACAACAGGTGGTTCACCAGCCGCTCCTCCACCTCCGCGCACAAGGCAGCTGCACACACACACACACACACACACACACACACACACACACACACACTGTAAAATATGTTTCTATACTGCTGGACTGTCCTGCATCTGTCCTGTCCACACCAGGGGAATTATAGTTTTGCATTTCCCGTTTTGAATATTTCCATTTTTGCTTTCACGGCAGTAGAGAATTCAAATTGATTTTGACTTTATTTAGTTTTGGAAGGTAAGATTATAGTTCATTTCCATCTCTTGGATCTTTGGTTTTCTTCAGATTACTAAAACATTTTTCATGACAAGCTTTAATTTAGCTTTCGTTAACTGTGATGAATTTGGGTCATATTCCACAATTCCAGCACAGAACAGTTAAATTATTCTATTCTATTCTATTCAATATTGGCACAGTTTCCAGAGTGTGATGTAATCGCATTTTGTTGGACGTCATGCCAAAACTGTCAAAGCCCAGTTCACACAATCGCCTCAAAAACCCATTCCAGTGTTGTGAATCCCACTTCCATAATTCCATCATCTCAGTGGAGTGAGTATTGGAACGACGCGCTCGTACCGGGCCACGCGGAGTGTCGAGGGTGCCTCCACATTGCATAATGTGTGTGTCTCAAACTGTTAGGCATGGTGACTAGACAGCTGCGGCCACATTTAAGGGGAGATCTCTGACTGATTGGGTTTGATCTGGTGCGTAGGTAGAAGTCCATGTGAGAGCGCGTATTTATAAACCTGGACTTGACGTGACCTTTAGCTGAACTTTCCAGCTCGACAGCTTGATTCGATCCTATCTGAAACTGGTATGACATACATGAGTATAGATATGTTATATTCTAATGAGTAAAGCATGTATTATAATGAAGGGTGTACTTTGTGTGCAGCACAACACAGTACAAAGAGGGAAGACATTCATCAGTAGGGATGGGATGATATATTGAAATTCAATATATCGCGAAACAAAAATGGGACAATACGTATCGTGGGGCAGAAAAATGAATTGTGATATTAGCTACATTTTATTCTGCTGTAGTAATCACAAATGAGACGGCTTGACCATCACAATTTCACAAGCTCTCCATCCAAATTATATTATTTGCACTTTTAATGACATTTTAAAATTGTAGTTTATATTCTAAGAAGCCAATGCCATCGAGGACGAGAGATTTGTGGCTCAGAAATAAACATAATTCTGCAGTCACACTTTGTTGTCATTGAACTTTTATTTATCACAGCGTATCGTGGTTGTATGGAATCGTGAACCCCATATCACGTATTGAAACATATTGTGAGATAAGTGTATCGTCCCATCCCTACTAATTAGTGATGATTAGTTTCAGGAATTCATATTTGTTCAAATTGAAGTTCATTCATGTACAATCAAATTTCTGAGGCGCATATATTTTAAGGTAAAGTGGTAAAAGAAATCATCAGTGCACTTTTAGAAATTAGGTTAGGTGTAGATTATCAGTCCATTCTTTGATCCTTCTTTAACCTTTTTTGAGCATAACATCCTGGTTTATCTCTGTGTCTGTAAAGAACAAATCAACGCTCAAAAACCAGTAAAAACACAATTGCATTCTCTCTGGCCAATGCTGAGTCAGCTGCTCTCTGATCACTGCTGACTCACTCTTGATTATCAGTAAAGCTAAATGGGAGCATAATGAGATAACACACATACATAGACAGAAACACACATGCACACATACATTAAACAGAGCAGTAGTTGGTGAACCGATGTTTAAATCTCGTGCTGCGAGGTCTCGCCGATTTGGTATTGCAGTGATGTAGCATGCTGCCAATCCCCAGCTGTAATGAGTGTTTGTGTAATGAGTGTAATGTGTGTGTGTGTGTGTGTGTGTGTGGGAGGAAATAGGCTATTCATGTCTCTGATCTTACAAACAGTTCAGATGTAATAGTGTATTTAGTGACAGTCCAATACACAGAAAACACATATACATACTGTACATTCACACACACACACACACACACAATATATACCTCCCTCCTTCCCGCACACTATTTTATCTCATACACACTCTTCTGCATATAGTGTGATATCGCATGTTGACCGTGCATGCAATCTCCATGGTTCAAATGACAATAATGAATCATATTTGATCACACACACACACACACACACACACACACAGCCTCTGCAGGGCTGCGTTCACCCATGACACAGAACAATGTCTGACTGGGTCACAGAGCTTCAGATGATAGTGGGTGGTTTAAACCAAGGAAGCTGTCAGAGTTTAAACTGGGAAAAAGATCTGTTTTTGTTTTCACATTTGGTTTGCATTTATGTGGTGAACAGGCACACCTTCTGATTTGCATTTAGCTGCAGTCTGCAACAGACGAAAGCTTGATCTGAAGCTTGCTTTCACTACAAGAACTCTTCTCTTCTCCTCTCTCCTCTCCTCTCCTCTCCTCAAGAATTCTCTTTGAAACCAGATCTGCATCTGTTTTGTTGGCACCAGTGTGAACAGAGCCGCAGCCTGTGTCGAGCTTTGCGGAGGGAAGAGTTTACTCTTCATTGAACTTACTTGTCGAGTGAAGCAAAGGTTAAGTGAGTTGTCGTTACTGCGATAATGTCATCTCAGGCGTCGGCCGAATTGAAATATCCTGTTAATTCTGCACACACCCTTTATCTCAGCTCAGCGGCGGAGGAAGCTGCCTCCTCTCTCCTTCCTCCTGCTCACTACACACTTTACTGAAAAAGAATGGGTGCAATTAAAAGTCCCTTTATGGAAAATATGATCCTTTTGGAGGTTCATTTTTCTTTATGGTTTGACTCTGGCTGGAGAGGTCATTTACAGCTAAAATTCTATAAATTTACTTTAATGAATCAAACAGTCATTAAAAGTGACATTAAAAGTCTCCAAGGTCCATTAATTAATGGCGGTTAGTGAGGAGATGTGGGACAGTCTAACCCACTAATGAGTCCCTAGTGTGGCCGAGGGTCTGATTTCCACATGTGGTTTTCTCTGTTCCCACAATCCTCTCTGCTGTCGTCCCGTCTATGGAGAAGTTCTTAAAGATGGCTGAATACACACTCACCCTTTTAAAAGGGTGAAACGTAAAGGTTAAGACCCATTTATTCAGTACTACCTACAGCCTAGCTTAACTCTCATCTGCGGTCTGTCTGTCCTGTAGAGACTTACACACACCCACACACACACACACATACACACACACACACACACACACACACACACACACACACACAAGCTCCGGCCCTATCTCTTGCATTTGCATTGTACCTGTTCTATCTTGTTTGTGTGATCTTTCATTTTCATGTGCTTCTGTGTGCCTTGTTCTCTGTAAAGTGCTTTGTGACAGCTCTGTTTGTTAAAAAGGATTCTATAAATAAACTTGACTTGACGATTGGCTTTGGCACTCCTGCTTACAGGACGGTATAAAGTAGAGTGTGACAGGAACAATAGGAGAGAGAATGAAGGATTGGATGAGAGGTCAAGAACCAAACTTTGAAAAAAATTATAAATCATAAATATACCTAAATATACCTCAGCCCACTGTGTTCAAATTCAAAAGATAATACCACTCAAGTTCAGGTTTAACCTTAAACACAGCCTTAGTTAATTTGGGAACGTGAACAACTCTCTTGCAAAGTTAAAAGCCAGAGAAACCAACACTAATTGCTAAGTAATGTTCTGTGGCAAAGCCTGGAGTTCCATTGACAATAAATGGTAGACTGACTGTGGCCAATGCTTGTCTGAACTTTCACACTCAGCTTAACATTGTAGTAAGTAACAAACCTCAAAATGCACACATCATCACCCTGGTTATTGGCACGCTTACTTTTACTCTCTTTTCCAATTCATCACCTCCACCATGAGATTATGTTTCACCCCTGTTAGTTAGTTTGTCTGTCTGTCTGTCTGTCTGTCAGCAGGAAATCTCAAAAACGTATGGATGGATTTCCATGAAATTTGGTGGACAGATGGGCCTTGTGCCAGGGAACAATTGATTAGATTTAGGTGGTGATTCAGATATACAACTATCATTTTTAAGCCATAACTATGAAACTAACGGAGATAGAATATGTTTGCAGGCTCAAGAAATCAATGTAACTTAATTTTTAAGTGACAGGAATGATGTCTTTGGGTGTAACAACAAGGTGGAGAATTATTCAGCGTTGGCGGAGGTTTGCGCTCTCCTTCTAGTTCTCTATGAGGCTGTGGATCAGTGTGACAGTTTAGCCCAGCAAGCATTTGAAAGACAGCGATGTGCCAGGTTCAACCCCAAACAAGCACAAAATTTTCACCATCTAATGTTATATCAAGGTTAAAATCTGATATTAGGTAAAAGGTAAAAAGGTGGATAACAAAGAGGGGCTCACAAATTGGCCAAAATACGGGAAAGCAAAATAATGGGAGGAGGGAAATCACTTGTAATGCACAAAGTAAGGAAATTATTCAAGCATAACTGCATTAGAAAAACAGTTTCTCCCACTATTTAGCTTAAAAAGTGATATTAAAACAGCTTTGGAAACGGTTTTGAACTGATATCAGAAACACTATGGACAACTATCAATGTCGTCTCAACCTTCATTTTGGTGCTATATTTACACTGATTTTCAAAGTTGGTGCAGGCCTCCGCATCCATTCAATGTTAAAATGTTTCCTGAGAGGTCTAAGGATGAATCTGCAATAAAGAGGTACTGTGCTTTGAAAAAGAGGTTCTGAGAAGTAGATTCCTTCCTTCGGTCACCCTGCCTTGACCTCCTGCCCGCAGCTCCGGCGGAGACACAGAAAGCGTCCGCTGTCTGAACAACCGTGACACGACGCTACACCCAGAGGGCAAACATCCTGCGAGGGCCAGGGAACACAGAGCTGAGCCGCGTCTGTCAGGATTAGACAGAGAGTGAGGAGAGAGGAGACAGAGAGACACAACAGAGGAGCAGCGGGACAATAGACCACACACACACACACACACACACACATACACACACACACCACAAACAACAACAGCAACATCAAGGAGCGTGAGACAAAACCCTCCACAGCACGGAGACAATTACCAGATTAGTATAAACATCTGATAAAATAAAGCAGGATCACGCTGCATTATGGTGATGACAAGTTCTTTGTGTACGAGCCAAGCTCTTTCATGGCAAATCACTTGGACTCATAAGTTCACTGGATGGGATTTACAGCCTGGTACTAATTCATTGTTTACGTACAATGAGATGCTACATAATTGCTTACAGGTTTGTAGAACTAATTAAAGGCTACTGGTGTTGTTTGGAGATTTTAGCGGCCGGGGAGTTAAGACCGTGCTTCCTATAAATCCTGTTGGTCGATCTTATTGTTGTTTTCTTTTCTGCCTCATTTGTCACTGTGCCTTCGTTAATTGGATTAAAGCCTTGTAAAGAAGCAAGACCGGTTAAACCAAACAGCAGAGTCAAACAGACGAGGGAGCGTAGAACTAACAGGGTAACATCTGAAAACATGAAACTGTTGAAACATGAAAGAGTTGTGCATGGCACTGTGAGAAACTTGATTTAATGGTTTCATTTCCTGTGAATCGGAAAGGAAACCGAAAGGAAATCAAAACAATGGAAAAATATACTTCCAGTGTCAAGAGAGTAAAGTGATCCAGATCCAGGCATAACTGAGTTAAATATAAAATACTTTTATTTGGAGGGCAGAGATATTAAAAAAAACATCACCTACCTGAGGGATTTATATACTTTCTTGACACTAGAAGTATATTTTCCATTGTTTTGTTTTCTATTCAGTTCGTCCCATGCGCACCTGTGAATTTGGTTTGAAATCCAGATACACTTCAATTGCATTTCTTCAGCAATAAATTGAATGATTTTGCTGGATATTTAACCCAGTAAGCCCCACAGCTACTGCTTTTTACCTCCGCCTATGGAGTTGGACGGGGGTTATGTTTTTGTCCCATTCTGTCTGTCTGTTAGCAGGATAACTCCAAAAGTTATGAACGGATTTGCGTGAAACTTTGTGGAAAGTTTTGTCATGGGGCAAGGAAGAACTGATTAACTTTTCACACTGATTGGCCACAGGGGGGCGTGGCGGTGGGCGTGGCTTCTCATAAAAAGGCATGTAACTTCCAAACGGATTCACATAACACCATGAAACTTTGTGGAAAGTTTGGTCATGAAGTGCTGCCTACGTCCTTGTGTATGAACCTGAAACTGCTGGTCGACAACTGCTGCTCAGTTGAAAATGTGGCACATTTAAAAGTTGAAGTTTAATGCATTTTCTTTGCTGAATATACAGTATACAAGTAATTAACAAAAGTTTAATTTGGTCAACTATCTGACATGTGGTTATGGCATATCTTGACATGGCTGATTACCATCAACCTCACACACACCTTTGACCTCAGTTCTCAACCTTTCTCAAACAACGGGAAAGGGGAGAATCTGCAAAATCTAAAAATGGAAAGAATGCTGTGAAATTAGAGTTAGAATAGTTTCAATTTACATTTGAAATTCACAGCATTAAAAGTGAATTGACCATCTGAAGTGCTTACATCTCTCTGGCTGCTCTCTGATTTTTGCCAGAAAGAAATAAGAGGTGTCATATTGCCTTAAAAATATAAAGGGCAGCATAAAAATAGAACCAGCACAAAAGATTAATAAACTGTACAAAAAAGACTTTACATGACTATTAGAGAAGACTGACTGATGTCAGGTACTGTGTTGGTTAGTAAACGCTGTAAAGGTAGATGAGAGTAAAATGAGATGTGTGTGAGGTTGATGCAAGTAGAGACGGAGCATTAGGGACTAGACCAGCACACTTATCACGCACACACTCACATACACACAAACACACACACACACACTACTCCTGTCCGCCTCGCTGCACTCTCCCCACCTCAATAATTCATCGCCGCTAAAATAAAAACGCCATCATCTCACAAGCACAGAGACTCAAACACAATCAAAGGTCATTCTCCTTCTTCTTTTTTCTACCAGACAAAATCAAGACATATTTTTCCCACAAAACAAAGGTGCACAAACCAATTAAACACTGCTGCTTTTGAGAGACGCAGATGGATGGATGGACAGGCCATAAATCCAGACGACAGTGAAGAAAACGCATCCAAATTCTGCATCCTTTTTTTTTTTTTAGGGTGGTGAGGAGTAAATTATTCAATGCCTTGCCATCTGGGGTGGCCTTCCAGAGGCCAAAACAATTCAGGCTTCAGCTGTCATTGGCCTCGCTCAGTACACTGTGCAGACGTCAGCCAGGTTATAAAAGCCACCATGTGCCACCCACAGCCAAATGGTCAAGTTCCAGCAAGATAATTGACATTTATCACAGTAGATCAACTGCCTGATAGTTTTGGCTTATTCAACCGGTGTGTCGAAGGTGCTGTTTTTGGCTTTTTGGTGCTTTTACTTTTTTGGTGGATTTAATTTTCAAATGTAAAAAAGATTACCACGTAATCCTTTTTCGCTGCTCTCTACAACCGTCCCTTCATCTGCCACGACCTTTCCCTCTTCTCTCTCTCTCTTTCTCCCTCTCCCCTGCCACGCTCCTTTCTTCTCACCAGTGACAGGAACATGTGCTGGCTGAGTGCAGGAGGGAGACGACGACGGGGGGGGGGGGGGGTTCTTTCCGTCCTCCGCTCCCTCAGCGTCAGTCTCACATGTAACTGATGCCTAAGCATGCGCTAGTCTCTAAATACACCTGACGCAACCGTCTCTGGCTCGCGAAGCATGTCGATCTCTCTCTCTCCCTCTCTCTGTCATTCAAGGAGCAGCAAACAAGTGTGCCAGTGCAATGACTAATAGGCTGTTGACTCACTGATGCTCGGCCCACTTGACCTAACATACATCACCTCACATAGTTGCGAGGAGGCAACTCTCACTTTAAACATAAGAGAAGCCAAAGAATAACAACAAACACAATACCAGGACAACACTTACAGCCGTCCGGAACATTTCCACTTACAAAGTTTGGAATTTGATGACTAATTTCTTCACCCAGAGGCTATAGGCAAGGGAGTCGAGGTTGTGTGAGGGTTGCGCAACATGCTAAGCAAGGCTAGCATGTGACTTCCCCTCTTGCACTCCTAGGCATTGTGCGAGCATTCAACGAGCAAAACATCTAATCGGGGTTTTATCTGTAGCACACGTCAGCACACCCACCGTTTAATTCCAGCATGCAGCTGCTACTGAGAGAGCAAGGGAGAGACCGAAATGAGGACAGGAGACAGGAGAGAGTGGGTGATGAAGAATTGAGTATGTCAGACGAGTTACAGCATAACAGAGAGGAGGAGACTGAAGGAAAGAGAAAAAAAAGCAAGACGAGATGGAGTAAAACAGAAATGGTGACACGTAGGAAGAGACAGAGACTGAGATAGAGAGAGAAAAGGGTAAAGGACGAGACAGGGGACTGAATGAGACAGAATGAGACAGAATGAGACAGGAGAGGAGACTCCCACAGTGAAGCAGCTGCTGCTGGGTTTAGCTGTGTTACTGTGGTGGTCAGAGTGAGGCAGAGCACAGGGAGACTGAACGGGTCGCAGAAAAAAGACTGACTTAGATCCAGTGGAGGACAAAAGGGGTGAGAGGGCAAGGAAAGGGGGTAGCAGGGAAGGAAGGAGGGAAGGAACGAACGAAGGAGGGAGGGAGGGAAGGAAGGAAGAGGGAGGGGAGGAAGGAAGGGGGAAGGAGGAAAGGAGAGAAACACAAAGGTCAAAACAGAAATTTACTAAATGCCCAAACTGTAAAGGATGTAGATCCATGCTGAAGAACTTGACAAACATCAAATGTGCTCGAAGTTTGCCAAAAATCACTAATTAAGTTGTCAGTGTTCAGAGACTTTACTACATTACAGATGCAGTAATTTAATGCAAATGTGCATTGCTATAATTCTGAAAGAGTGAAGGAAGGAGGGAAAGAGGAAAGGAGAGAAGGAAGATGATAAGGGCAAACAAAGGGGAAAACTGACCTTCTGCCTCTCTCTCACATATTCTCTATCAATAACAGAAACCATAATCATAATGTCAGAGACGTCCCTCCACTGAACTTTAGGCCTGTGCTGTTTTAGTATTGTAGGAATAAAAACAGATTGAGATGTATTGCTCTAAAAAAAAGTACCCACTTCGATTTTAGTAAGTTAAATTAGGATTTTTGTCTATTTAAATGAACAAAGTGACACAGATAAACTGCAGAAAACGAGAATGATTTTCTTTTAAAGTATTTTTTATTAGAAACAGCAGCAGCTAACTTTAGATATTCCCACACTGACCCACACCGCTCTGTTCTGCACAGTGCAGAGGCAGATTTCCATGGGAAACATGTCCAGAGAGCAGATGATGGCACTGACGATACTTGTCAGTGTTTTAATTTATATTGAACTAGATATTAGACTATGTGCAATTATACTGATTTATATAGAACGGGTTTAACCTTATGTGCTCCCTAGTAGTTTGGCAAAGGTTTCTTGTCTTCCCTGTAAAGTGCACTTCACAGGTCTCTTTCGGCTTCTTGGAGTTTACCCAGAATTCATTAAGCCTTGTTAGGACTAATCACTTCCCACTCTTCTGCAGCAGGGCTAAATGGGAGTTTGCCAAGGAAAACTCAGAGTCAAGAGCACGTTGCTTCTTATTTGTATCTCAGTTGGTAAAACTACGCCAAAATAAACATACATGGTGTGTTTGAGGAAAATCAGCGACGTTGATGTATGAGGGGTTGGTCCTGTCTGACCCTGTGGAGCCCTGCAGTGGAGACTGAGAGCAAGGAGAGTGAGATCCTGTTTCAGCACCATGGACAGATCCTGACTGGGATTCCCCTCCACTGCCTGAAAAGCTCATGCAAAGTGTCTTCATACACTGTGTGGAAGAACTTCAAATACACTGGCAGCAGCCTTGCTTGGAGAACTCTATCTGTTTTCAGAACCAAGGACAGTTCCTCATAAGTGGGATCAAAATGTGAGCTAATAATAATAATTTAATAAAACCATAAAAAGTAACTCATCTGAACTTAAAGGTCCTCTATAAGGAGGCACTCACTTCAATCAGAATCTGCTGTCATTATCATCAGCAGGCCTTGGCACAGACTGCAGACTGCCATCAGGCACAGTGTGGGCCACAGAATACAATTATGAGATTTCATCAAGCACATTTAAACGCCTGTGTGTGTCCTCAATTAGAGCCACGTTATCCTTACTGCCTAATGAGTCCTGTGAAGAGGACAGACGCGACCACCGTGCCAAACGGTTTAAAGAAATGATTATTGGATTTGTTATTTAATTTATAAGCTGTGGAATTCGGACAGCTTGCCTGGGGAAATGTGCGCTATCTCAAATATCACACGGCCATGTGCATAGAACCCCACTGCATAATTACTCCGTGGGTTTGTTGTGCAAAAGGGAGCACGTTAGTTAATTGAAGCGTGCTGAAAAATCACGTGCTAAACAGACTGACGCACGGAAAACGCGCACTACTTTTCCCCACTGGCCTGCTGGCTGTCCGGTATCCTGTGTTATCTAACGGAGGCAACGATTAGGCTAAAACATTTCCACAAAACTGAAATCCTCACAAACGTCAGCGGCGTTACGCATTGGCCTATCATCCAAATGGGAGCGGCACTGAGGTTATTTTTGAGCCGCAAATGTCACATGCCAATGAAATTAAATTCCTGACATTTAATCTTGAGACAGACTTCCCGTTATTCTTAATTGTTAGGCATGGATAGAGCTAAGAGAGGGTGTGCCACAGCCAATTTATATTATGGAGAGCAGCAATGTATGATCCTCCCTTCAGCTAAAGCCTACCCAAAGTAGCAAACCCCTACTGCCCCGTCCCGTCCCGTTCCGGGCCGGCTGAATTTGAAGGGATTACTCACTTGCCACGGTGAGAACCAAGAGAGCCAGCGCTGCTTTCACCGGGGCTGCCATCGCTTCCTCCCCTCCAGTGCGACCAGCACACGAAAACTTGCAGATGGAAAGTGTTTGCGTCGATTTTTCCTTCTTTCTCCTCTCGCTGTGAAGTAAAGAAGTCAAACAAAACAAAAGAGAGAGAGAGAGTGCGGGAGAGAGGGTGGATTACAACGGCGACATTGCACGGGAATCCGCAGATGACCACCGGTAGTTTTATTTCGCCGAGGCTCGGAGGCTTGGAGAGGAGGACGGACTGCTGTCTGAACCGAGAGATGCGGAGGCTGGACGCTTTCTGCCAGAGCGCACCGCGTCCTCCGACTCCCCCGCTGGTCCTGGAGCTGTGGTTGCGCACGGCGAAAACCGGCCGTAGAGAATCGAGTCCCCCCTTAACTCTTCTTGAGCGATGCAAACAATATTTTCCTCGGGAATTTCGCTCGGGATACTAGTGGGGATACGCCAATCCTGTTATCGCCGAACCGTCCATTCTTCAGATAAAAGATTTAAGCGCCCCGGTCCTCACGTCGCCCTGCCCGCCCTGTGCGCTCCCCCGTCGGGCGTCGGTTTCACTCTCTACCGTCTTGACCGACAGAGTTTGACATCTGTGGCAACAAACAGGAAGCAATTACAGCTATAAATACCCCCCAGGGAAGGCATTTTAGACACAACAGCCGGCGCTGAAACCCCCTTCATCTCTCCCAAACAAACGAGAATTCCTCCATTGAAAATATACTTTGTTTTAACTTAAAACCCCACTTTTATGATGCTCTTGAAGGGAGCCTCTCAGTTTAGCTGTGGCGAAAACTACAACAAAGGAAAACTTTTCTTCCTTAGGTTTTATAATCTGTCAACACAAGTTCTGAGAATATAAACTTATTAAGTCCAGAGAGTGAAGTTGTGTCCGGCTCTTAGAAGGGCAGCGTGTCATGATAGGCCTTGTTATCGGCGTTAAGCACATTACAGCCGGGTGGGTGAGTTTGTCGCATGGAGCCCTTCCCTCACTTCGGCTGGAGTGGTTATGGGTGGGGGGGATGGAGGGGTGGAGGGGGCATGACGTGGGGTATAGGGAGCATGAAAATCCTGGCTGCCTGCCATTTTTAATAAAAAAAATAATCTAGTGAATGTGATACTTTATTGATCTCCCTGTTGCCCCTCCTCCATAGAGAGGTCAGAGGTCAGGGTCAGCTGCAGGACAGCAGCATGGGGCTGTCTTGCTCAAGGACACTTCAGCAGGTCAGATGTTTGAAGGACAGCTCTGTACTAACTACTTTGCCTATTCAAATAAAAGTATCTCATTTTAAAGTGTCTTTGGACTGCATAAGTGATGTAAAAAGCGATACGAAAGCTGAAGGCTAAAATCATCGTCAGTTCATCAAATCAACGGTAAATTCATGATCGCACAAAGACATACACACACAATCCAGCAACCACCATACCAACAAAAAACAATTATTTTATACCGATTATGCCTTGCCCAATCAACTGACGCGTGGGCAGCAGGCTGAATATAACTAATATAACTACAGTTCTTATGAGATTCTCCACTATCCAAGGGACTATTTATGGAGTGTCAAACTCTGTAGAAGCCATACGCTGCTGTGAGTGAAATAGGTCAACGCAGTGGAGGAGAACCATGCCACACATTACGTTATACTACTATAAACACACACGATGTGGCAAGACGGCCTCAGCTGGTAACGGAGGTCTGATCAGGCATTATGGAGGAGGACGGGGAGGGAGAGGGGGGATGTAATTAACATCGACGCTTTGAAAGGCTGCACGCTCCCTCAGCCTGCACACACTTCAATGCGGTCCAAGCCGGGACCTCAGCCAACTAGCCTGGAGATCCCTTTGGTGATGTGTGGACAGAGGAAGGAGAAGAGGGGGGAGAGAGGAAGAGGAGGAGGTGGAGGAGGAGGAGGAAGGGGTGCTCTAAAATGTGCTACATCAAAAAGCCTCCAGCTAATTACTTCACAGGGTGGACAGAGAGGGACGGAGGAGCAGGAGGTGCAGGGGAGGAAGAGGAGAAGGGAGAGGATGTGGCAGAGTAGGAGGAAGATGGATGAGAGATAAAGGAGGAGGAGGAGAGAAACTATCTCAGGCAACAGAGCAGAGAAAAGTGAGGTTTTTTTGGAGGATTGGGGTAATATTTTGAAGATGATAGTACATTTTGATGTCGATTAGAAAGTGAAGAGACTCCTGAGACTCAGCCGTGAGTGAAAATCGAAGGAAGAAAGTATTCATCAAAATATTAGTTGATTCCTGGAATTTTTTGGTGAAAATATAGTGCAACATGGAGAAACCTCCTCAAACATGTGCGCTAAAGAGAAGATGCAGGAACAATGCCCTCACTTTCACCTGAGTTTCAATTTTAGCGCACACATAATATGAAATTACCCCCAAGTCACGGCTCCAATAGCACCAAAATTATATTACCCCCCATCTCTCTCCATCATACCAGCATCATTCACAACATGCGAGCATCCCGTTCCCAAACGTCCCAGCCCCTCTCTGCTAATGAGCATGAGCTCTGGATCCTAAAAGCAACAGAGTGGAGCAGAGGGAGGCCAAATCTAATCAGAGCTACTCAGAGCTCAACATGCGCTCTACTGGGACACCAAGGCAACAAGCAAACACACACACAGCAAAATCTACACACACTCCCCTGTTCTGGACTTAACATGACTGATGGCCGGAAGATGATCAATATCACACGCACACATACACACAGTTGCATTACTGTACTTGTGAGGACTTTCATTGACTAAATTAGTTCCCTAAACCCTAATCCTCTCCACTAGATGCTTAACCATAACCCTAACTCTTCTCTAACCTGCCTATAACCTAACCAAAATCTAACCCTAACCCTAAATCCAAGCCAAAACCCTAAACTATAGCTCCTTAAAGAACTGGTAAAATGTCCCCACTTTAGACATTGGAGGATTTGGAGGACTTTTGGAGGACACTTTGGATTTTGGAGGCTTTTCCTCATCTTTCACATTTCGTGATCTTAGAATAATAAGGTTCTATCTGCCTTCAGGATAGTTCTGAGATATTGAGCTTCAAAGTTTTCAGCATCGAGTTAAATGGAGATGGGTCCTTTTGTTTTAGAAATTACAGACTCAAAAATTATTATTTTCAAAAAATAACACCACACATATGTCAACAGGCACTCATAGAAATAGGTTCATGTGACTGACAAAAAGGTCAGATAGAACCTTATAATACCAAGGTCACGATTTGGTCCTCATAAGTACAGAAATCCAAGAGGCCATGCATACCTTTGTAGTCACAGTGTTGGAGTGTTTCACATGTGACTGAGCATTCATCAATTCACTTCCTAAAGCGCTGGTAATCTGATATCTGCTGGCGCCAAACCACTCTCTCATCTTAATCCAATTAAGCATAATCTCTGCTGAACACAGTACCGTTTGTGTGTCCACACTCACACACACATGTACACACACTTTACAACACACTCTTTTTCCACACTCTCTGACTCCCACACATGCACACACACACACACATATATGCACATATATACACACACAACCAAACTCAGCATCCTTAGGTTTACTCAATCTCACCAATATGTGAAAGTGTCGCATCTACATCTGTTCTCTCACAGCTATGCCATCGTGTTATGTCATTTTTTGTTTAGTAGATTAATTTTATTTTGCCGCCTCCAATCCAAAAAGCTGCTCCTGTCCCCCCCCCCCCTCCTCTGTCCTGCCACCCTCCCTCTCATCTAACAGCCCGTTTGCCTGCAGGCGGCGGCGTCAGTGACTGTGTGCCCCGGTGAAGTGGCCGATTCCCCCGTCGGATTAACGTTATCATAAATTCATATCACTAGGGGACATTTGTGTCTTGGAATGACAGGATGAGATGGGGCTTTCCTAATGCCAGACTGGTAGCCTGTCACAACGGGTCACTGTCCCGCTCCGGTGGGGCAGAATCAGTCTGATGGGACCTCCAGGATGCGTACTGATGAGCGCATCTCATCATCTATCTTTATCTCTCTCTTGCCTTTCTTTCTCCTCTCCCTGTTGCTGCTCCTTTTATTCTCCTTCTCATCCCTGTCTCCCATTCATATTCCAGCTCACTTTTTCACCTTCCCCTTATCTCCATGTCTGCCTCTCACTGTTCTTCACTCTCTCTACTTACACTATTTCTACTTTAATCCTCTCCATACCCACTCGCTCTCCTCTCATCTCTCTTGAACCAGACAGGCGTGCGAGCTCCCAGTGGGTGGGAGAGAAATGCAGTGAAAATGTATGAATCTTATCTTGACCGAACTCAATTAAGGGTTCTGACGCGGCCCGCAGCCTCTGAGCGTGCCTCTGAGTGTTCCCGCTGCTCTGCGGCATCCCAGGTGATTCGGCGTTTCGTAATGTTAAAAGTAAGGTGGATTTCTTTGGCGAAGGAGCCCGCAGTTTGCCCCCAAAACTTTAGAAGCCTGGGTGAAGTGAGCAAATCCAATGAGCCAGTCCATTTTAATGTTGAGAAATTTATATATAGTATGTGCGCTCTCCTTATCTAAATACTGTTGGTGAGAGTGTTCATAGTGTAAGACTGTTAGAGGCTGCATCATTTTTGGTGATGTGGAAAATTCACCTCAGAGAAAAGGATTTTGACCACACAAATGCAAGTATGTATGTATTTTGTATGTGTGTGTGTGTGTGTGTGTGTATGTAGTGTGTACACACATAGCCTCCCTGTCTCTGTGGGACCTATACTAGTCCTTCTCAACATAAAGCCTCTCATGTCATCTTTACTGGAGGCCAAGAAGATTCAGCTCGGCACATAATCCAGCGGCAGCAACAATCTGACAGGCCCGGACCCCACATACAGCAATACAGCATGTACTGTGGAGGAAATATGACAGCGTTACACAATCCGGCATGCTCCCATGACAACAGTCACGTTACCCGGGACTGCCGAGGGGCAGGGAGAGGATGGCTGATGGAGGAGGAGGAGGAGATGACAGGAGGTATTAGGGTTCAAGACAGCTGTTTTAATGATTTAAGAGAAACTGCAATTATTAACTAAACATAAAACATTTAGTCAATGATTTAATTATAGATTTGATATAAGAATGTTATTATATCATTACGTTTTTATTAAGTTGTTATTAGGTTTTTCCATTTGTTTACTGATTTTAAAGAAAAATCAACCCCCTGAATACTCTGCTAACACTGCAAACTGTAATTTAAAGAGTACACTTAAAATCATCTACTATCATTAATTTAAAACCTGCAAAATATGATTAATGGCTAAACTCCTACATAAAAATACATAAGTAACCTATTATAAGTA